>NC_056562.1:35835105-35905041 GCF_013358625.1 Macadamia integrifolia
CCCCCCCCCCCTTTTTTTTATAAAAATATGTATTCCCCTTGGGCAGCCCAAATGGTGGGTTGGTTTCCCAATGTTTCTTTATTTTAAAGGAATGTAATAGAATTAGGCATTTTATTTTTATTTGATCGTGAAAATACTGGAAGAGGAGATTGCTTGGAGGAAGCGACAAGAGATGGAAAAGCAAGTTTTCTTTTTTGTTTTATTTCAATGTAAAAATCATCATGGTTATAATTATTTGCATTGCATTATCATATAATTAAGCTGAGAAGGAAAAAATTAAAGAGGTTATGTTACTCCCACCCATCTTGGAATCAAAGTGACTTGCATATGATAACAAAGTTAATTTGATTCCAGATACTATCCCATAACCACTAAGGTTTTGTTTTATGATTCCTAGTTACATGTGATGTATGATGATATTAGAAGAGACGACTGTTCTCATTCCCCTAAACTTAAAAGCAAGTGTGATATGGAAAACCCTAACTAATGGGATTTTCATAGCCTCCCTTAGTTGGTAAATGTAGAGGTCACATTGATCTACTTTTGCAGATGCCAATAGGATAATGCTTGAGTAGTTATCTGAGATCGTCTTCATTTATCTCATATGTGATAGGTAGAGAACATGGTCAGTGGGAGGTGTACTGTGATAGTAGACACTAGCCCATGATGCTATGATTCACTCTGAAACAAAGGGTATGCACTTGATTTAAGTGTATGATAGCCAATAATAATGGATATGACACTCAAGCGACCAAAGAGTATTGGAAGTCTTCGAGATGGACAGAATAGTCCACTCAACTAACATGTATATGATGAACTCCAATAGGCTAAGTCATGTGCATAAGGGTTGAGATGTTCTAATCATACTTCATAGCTAAAGAGAAGCTTAAGGTGTGGGTAATCGTTATATTTAGACTTGCCCCTTCTTTTCAACGATATTAATCATGTTAATTATTCTTTGTACATCATGTAGATATTTAATATGTCAAGTCAAATCAACTATGTTACCCTCATTAAAGACCATATCCTAATTGGACCAAACTATGTTGACTGGAGAAGGAACATTAAATTGCTCCTAACTGCAGAAGGTCTAATTTCTGTCATAAAAGATGAAAAACCTTCATTCCTTGATACTATGGAGGGCGAGGAGAAAGCAGCCTATGAGTTGTTTCGACAAAATAATTCTAAGTCTAAGCTCCTTGTGTTGAATTCAATAGACAAAACCATTAAGGATTCTATAAAGGATCTGATTTTTGCAAAAGACATGCTGGAGAAGTTGAAGAAACTATATAGAAAACAAAATAGACATGCACATCATCAGCTTGTCACTCTCTTCCACAGTACTAAGATGACTTCAGGGATTTCAATTATCGACCATGTGATGAAATTATATAATTTATTCTAAGAACTAGAAGCCCTGACGACATCCTTTGAGCTGAACTATAAAACTGATGTCATACTCTACTCACTGCCTCATGAAATCTACGGATCTTTTATTTGTAATTATAATATAAATAAAATTTTTGTAGAGCTTCTAGATCTAGGCAATATATTGCAAGAAGTAGAGGCGATACATAAATTGCAAAAACTTTAAGTCTTGTCTACTGAACAAAAGCCTTCTGCCTCTAAATCAAAGGGTACGAAGAAGAAGAAGAAGAAGAAGAAGAAGACCAAAAAGGGTAAGACCCTTAAGGTGGCTAGTAAGGGAGTGGGAAGGGCAAGAAACATGAGAAGTGATCTTATTTTCACTGTAAAAAGGATGGACATTGGAAAAGAAATTATCGTGCATACTTGGCGACTCTAAAGAAGAAGCCAGATGAAGGTATATCTGAAATCTATATCTTTTATGAGTCTAATTTATCAGAAGAACCATCTAATATGTGGTTGGTTGACTCTGGTTCAATCACTCATATTTGTAATATGTTGCAGGGGTTCAAGATGACAAAAAAAAACTCAACAAGGATGAGGTTCATCTCAAGATGGGAACTGGAGCTTAGGCCACAACAGAGGCCGTAGGAGAATTTAGTTTGCATTTTAAAAAAATTGTTTTAATTTTAAAAGATTGTTTTTATGTTCCTTCCTTCAGAAGGAATATTGTTTCTGTTTCTAAATTAATCATTGATGGATATTTATTTCAATTTGGATTGAAACTATCTATTCGTTTGAATGATTCATTTATTACAATTGGTTGTTTACAGAATGGTTTGTATTTCTTGAAACTTGTTTTAAATGCAAATGAATTTTCAAATGTAATTTTAAAAAGGAAATCAACTCCAAATAATTCCACTTATCTTTGGCACCTTAGGTTAGGTCATCTTAGAGTAGATAGAATTTACAGGTTGATCAAGGATGGCTCTTTGGAAAGTCTAAAGGTAAAACCTTACCAAACTTGTGAATCCTGTCTACAAGGAAAAATGACGAAGAAACCCTTTTCATCTAGGGTAAGATGGCTGAAGAGTTGTTGGAATTAATACACTTTGATGTATGTGGTCCCATAAATGTTCAAGCGAGGTATGGTTATGAATATTTTGTAACCTTCACTGATGACTACTCTCGATATAGATACATTTACCTAATGCACCGAAAATTGGAAACATTTGACAAGTTCAAAGAGTTTCGAACTGAGGTAGAAAAGTAATTTGGTAAGTGCATCAAGACCATCGAGGAGAGTATTTATCAGATGAGTTCATGGACTATTTAAAGCAAACTGGGATTCTTTCTCAATTGGCAGCCCCAGGGACATCTCAATAGAATGGTGTAGCAGAGAGACGAAATCGTACCCTATTAGAAATGGTTCGATCTATGCTCAGTTATTCATAATTACCTACATCTTTTTGGGGTTTTGCCTTTGAGACCACCATCTATATTTTGAATAGGGTTCCAACAAAATCTGTCCTTAAAACACCATTTGAGTTGTGGTATAGGCGAAAGCCTAGCCTACAACATATTAGGGTTTGGGGTTGCATTGCACATGTAAGGAAGCAACAAATAGATAAGTTGGAATCCAAAACAAACAAATGCTACTTCCTAGGATACCCTAAAACAACTATTGGCTATTACTTCTATGACCCTATTGATTAGAAAGTCTTAGTTAGTAAACATATGATATTCCTTGAAGAAGATCTAGTCACTTGTAGATCGGATCCAGTGGTCATAAAAGAAATGGCTAATGACCAAGAACCTTCTGCACTTGTTATACCTCCTATTGACGTACCCACTAATATGCCTGCTAAAGTGAATCAACCCCAAGAACCTCGATGGAGTGGGAGGTCTATCAGGCCTTCAACTCATTTGACACTTCTCAATGAAGATGGTCAAAAGGTGGAAGAGTTCCATGTGGTTTATGACACTTCTGAGTTAGACCCATTTTCCTACAAAGAGGCTTTGAAAGATACTGATTCTGTTTAATGGAAGGAAGCCATGCACTCTGAGATTGATTCCATGCATTTCAACCATGTCTGGACTCTAGAAGATCTACCTCAAGGTGTTAAGCCTATATGATGTATATGGATCTTCAAGAGGAAGAGAGGTGTGGATGGGAATGTGGAGCATTTCAAATCAAGATTTATGGCTAAAGGTTACACCCAAAATGAAGGGGTGGATTATGATGAAACCTTCTCACCAGTGGCGATGATTAAGTCCATTAAGAGTCTATTATCGATTACTGCACACTATGACTATGAAATATGGCAGATGGATGTACAGATCGCTTTTCTGAATGGACATTTAGATGAGGTCATATACATGCATCAGCCAGAAGGGTTTGCTCCCCCAGGGAAAGAAAACAAAGTGTGCAGGCTTTTGAAATCTATCTATAGTCTTAAACAAGCTTCTAGAAGCTGGAATATACATTTTGATCAAACATTCAAAAAGTTTGGGTTTAAACAAAACATTGATGAGCCATGCGTTAATAAGAAGTTCAATGAGAATTGCGTCTGTTTTCTTGTCATTTATGTGGATGATATCTTGCTCATTGGGAATGATGTGGGATTACTTTTATCTATTAAGGTGTGGCTGTCACGTCCTGTTCACACAGAATCAGATCGGTGATCGAGTTAACTCTGGTTAACCTAAAACCTGTCAGGATCATCTTATACAGTACCCCACCACAGCATATTACATCTAAGATAAGTGTTCAAAAATTCAGCGGAAGACTTAAATTACCTATAAATATCCCCAATATACTTGATACCAAAATTGTAGTATATAACTAAGTATATGTGGGCCCGCAGGCATGATATTTATACAAAAAGAATAACAATTTACATATCAAGTACACAAAAGGGGATGTCATCAAAAAGCAAAAAGTAAAATCATGTACGGTGTCATTACTGCAGTCCCGCAGCACAGCCCTTGCACATGCAATCAGCACCGTACTCATACTCCTCAGGGACCCACCAATCCTCAACAGGAAACTCGACTGAGGGGCCCGACTCCTGATCTTCAGGCGGGTGACCTAAAAAATCATCTAAAAGAGGCATGCATGTGAGATGAGCTCACTAGCTCAATAAGTGGAAAGAAAGACCACACAAACATTCACATCCATATGCGCTATATGTAACGCAATTCATTTTAATCTTATCAACCTACACAATATTACTAAATCTTAGGTTATGTGCTACTTACAATCACAGTGCGTGTATGCCCCGGGTACAAGTCACGAACTCCATCCCGCGATATGCCCATAGGGTTGTCGAAGAAGGCCCTCCGTGAGTACTCAGAAAAGTAAAGCATGCCGATCACCGGCTCTCAACATAAAAGTAAATGACAGAAATGTAAAGGTGCCGACCCCTACAATTTAAAAGCAGTACGATTGGCTCTCTTGAATATACCACTGAGGTTGTCGACTATTCTAATGACCAGTCGGGCATATGTCTAACTGCCACAGTGATCCAACAACAGCGACCACTGCTTCCCCCAAGTGATAACCCAATACCTCAACCCCTATTGGGAAGGGTCGTAGCACAGGAAATGATAATCATAAACCGCATGCTCCTATATGACAAAGTATGATTGCATAGTACTACCGCGTCCCATACAACGGGCCACCAATGCACTCGTTTTCAAACCGACTACGGTGTCTAGTCTAATCATACATCATGCATCATGCACAGTAATCCAACCATCCATCACATAAGTATATCAATCATTTAGCATTGAGAATGTAAGGCACAACACACATATCATAAATTATTTGTTTATAATGCACAAGTAATACATGCGAATGGCGTACGAGGATGACTAATCTACATATAATTTGCATGATGACATGGCTAGTCTAGATACAATTTAATGATGTAAAAATATACCTTAAAATAAAGTCAAATGTCCTCTCCCCACTTACTTGTTGGGTACAAAAGCTCACGTTCGGTACGGGTGAGATCCGACGTGAGAAATGTAAATTCTAGTGGTCTAACAGGTGGCCAGATAGCTTGCTAGTTCAACAGGTGGGCCCCTACAGGCACCGATTTATATCCGCTTGTTGGAATTAACGTTCTACCCCAACAGGCAGACCCCTACAGGTGGGTAGCTTCGCCCGCCGGTCTTCGCCCACCTGTGGGTGCGAAAATTGATTTTCTCCCTTGAAACACTCCTCAACCTTGGAAAAATCAAATAGGGCTATTTTAATCATATTTTTCACACATCTAAGGTCTCATAAGATGATTCTAACCTAGATATAAGTTAGATTTAAGGATTGAAAAGCAATCTTACCTTCTTTGCTCAAGAACTCTTCCAAAATCCCAAAATCACCTCTTAACTCAAGAAATCACCAATGCTTCTCAAATCTTGTAAACACTTCTTTAAACCTTCAAAATCAACACATAGACCTTCTATTAAACCTTAGATTCATCATCTCAAGTGGGATTAACAAGATCTCAAGGAACTCTACCCAAATCAAGGGTTTCACTTGGGGTTTTGTGAAAGTTTAAGAAGTATAGCATTCGCTCACCTCAAATCTTAGGTCTCGTGTTGGGCATCACTTTTCCGATGCCAGAATGAGAAGATCAAACCTCGGCGTCGCTTAAAATCATTTTTTCCTCTTTTTTTTTTTTCCTTTCTTCTTCTTCGTTCTCTTTTCTTCCTTTCTTTTCTCTCTCTTCTTTACTTTTCTCACCCACTCTTTAATGCATTAAATGAGAAAAAGAAAAAAACACAATAAGTATTATTTATACTAGATAATATCTAATAACCACATGGGTGGGTCACACTGGTGGGCGGGTTCGCCCGCCTGTGACCGCCTACCTGTTGATCAAAACTTAGCCAAACAATTGAGATTTTGATGGAATTCGACTCTCAGCATGTATCTCACTCTCGGCACAAGATATATAATACGTATACACTTTAGGATACGGCTACATATCAACATTACCCATACATGGCCTTATGATACGTGCATGTACATGGCTTGGGTACACCTGTCTCCTTTGGCACTGACTTGGACTTATCTGGCAAACCTGTGTTCAAAGTCACCCTTACCATCATGGTCCATAGGGAACCCGCCTTAACCCTCTCTGGTTCGGGTCTTGTATGGTTAAACCAGATCAACCGTGTAAGTAAACAAAATTTTAAAAGTAGGGTATCACAGGGGCTATCCAAGACATTATCAATGAAGGACCTTGGTGAAGCCAGTTACATCCTAGGAATAAAGCTTGTAAGAGATTGCAAGAATATGATGTTAGGCTTGTCACAATCCACTTATATTGATAAAATATTGAATAAATTTAACATGCAGGATTCCAAGAAATGAAGTGTTCCATTTAGGCATAAAATCACTCTGTCTAAATCACAATGTCCTCAAACTGTTGAGGATATTAAGGTAATGAAGAGAATCCCTTACGCTTCTGTTGTAGGGAGTCTCATATATGCAATGTTATGTACTAGACCAGACATTTGTCATGCGATAGGGATTGTGAGTTGTTATCAATCTAATCCAAGATATGAGCATTGGACTGCTGTCAAAAGCATCCTCAAGTATTTGAGGGAGACCAAGGATTATTTCTTAGTCTATGGTATTGACCAATTGTCAGTTATAGGTTATACAGACTTAAATTTTCAAACTGATGAAGATGACCGAAAGTCTACATCATGAATGGTATTTTTTTATGGGAGGTAATGTTGTAATTTGGAAAAGTGTCAAACAGAAGTCAATGGTCGACTCCACTATTGTGGCTGAATACCTGGCAGCTAGTGAAGCAGCTAAGGAATGGGTTTGGCTCAAAAAATTCTTGACCAACTTAGGGTTGGTCCCTGAGCTCATCGAGCACCCCAGTATGTTGCATTGTGACAACCGAGGAGCCATAGCACAAACAAAGGAACCAAGAGCTCATTAGAAGAACAAGCACGTGAAACAAAAATATCACTTAATTCATGAGATTATACAGCGTGGTGATATTGTCATAGCTAAGGTTGACTCTATTCAGAATCTATCTGATCCCATGACTAAAGGTTTTTCAACTAGTGTATTTGATAAACATGTTGAGAATATGGGCATTAGGTTTATGGGAAATTGGCTCCGATATACAAACTTGTTTATTTAAATTAAATTGTTTAATTTAGTTTTAATTAGCATGATTATTTATTGCGCTCAGTTTGTCCATAGGTTTGTTAATCTAAAATTGTTCACCACTAAGGGTGAGATTGGACACCTTGTCTTCATGGTGGTTACATTGTGTGTATCTAGAGATGTTGATTTTAGAGCACAAATGTAAGTGTACATACTGTGTGTACATTGAACTGGATCACTTGAGATTTTCATATGCGATATACTGTCGATTTATAAGAAAATGAAATTCTCTTAAATAGTTTATGATCAATCCTTTGACTTGAGGGGTCCTTATCGATGTTGGCACGCACTGTGCGTTTTGGTGTGCCAACGGTTGATGTTTCTTTTATTATATATCGGTACCCTGGATTCGTAGTGTTGGGTTATATTCAAAAGAGATTCCCAACAAGGAATCCACTGTCCTTTTGGGAAAATATCAAGGAGAGAGAAAGTCTGTATTTGATTGGATAAAATCCAGATCTGGGGATATTTTAATAAAATATTTTTAATATTTAAAAAATTAATATAAATTATTATTTATGTTCAAAAAAATTTTAGAAATGTTTTCTTGGTCCAATCAAGTATACAGAATCTATGAAATGGCTTTTCGGTTCATTGGGGATTTGATAGTGTTTAACGCATACCCTATAATGAACTATGTGATATTGCTTAGTGGGGGATAGATGTATGAATAACTATTTAATTTGGATAATGATTATTACATATACTTGGCAGCATATGTATTGGTTAACCATGTATTATGAATACAATATTATTAAAATACACAGTATACTAAGTGGAATCCCAATGGGATCCTACCCCTTTCCTATAAGTTCAACTCATATATACAACATCATATGGTCATGAATTCTTTTTCGTGATCTAAGATTTTCGATCCTCTTATGAGATATGATCTCATAGTAGGATGGAGAAGATTGTTAGGAAAAATGAATTATTATATTGTTTATTATTTAATATCTTATAAATAATGATAAGATTGGTTTTATGAGTGTTTGACTCCGAGTAAAAAATCTTTATAATAAAGTTAGATTTATCTACAACTCTAAACTAATAGGGATTTTGGTTGAAGATAGACATGGACTCTAAAAATCAAAGTGATATAGGATTCTAATTCTCTCATCTTATATATAGTCGTGCTCCTCTTCCTCTCAATAACGGCTTAATCTATATACTAGTAATTGAGTGATAATTAGGGTTTAGTGAAAACCCTAACGAATGAGGAAGAACTTGAACTCAACGGGAACGCAAAGTTGTACGTTTGGGAATGACTTATTATGAAAGGGTTAAGATCGCGTGGAGACTTTGCATTTGTGGAGTTTCAGGCAATGATCTACACCCTTCCATTAGTGAATGTATAAATGTCCGACCCTACCAGTGGAACGATCCAAATCGTTTCTGCACCTTCAAGGATAATCATTATATTTTTTTGGGGGCAAAAATCTTTTAATTAAAATCTGTTAAAGGAGAAGTTCCTTGCAAAAATCAAAGGGGGATATACAATGAAATGAGGTAGACCCAACTATTAAACACCCGAAAGAGAAAGTTTGGATGACCTAGACGCAAGGTAATTAGCACAAGAATTCTAATCTCTATATATATTTAAAAAGAAAAAAAAAAAAAAAAAAAGGAAAATGTAACGAAAAAAAGGAAGAGCTACATTGGAAAACATGTGTAACTAGTGCACTTGTAGCCTAATCTATCGAGGCTGGAAGTTCATTAAGGGTTATAAGCACTATAAGCTGAGATATAGGAAATGTAACCTAATGGTGTAGAAAATTGAGTGGATCTTGCTCAAGGTTTTGAAAACAGGAATCGTGATCTGAATCCAAATCGACTATAAAATGGAAATCTGTAAACAAAACCTTTAAAATTCTTATTTTTTATGATCACCATGACCTTTGTTGGGCACGTGTCCTTGGGTCTGGGTGCAAGGGTCTCTCAGACGAAAAATACTTATTCTTCTTTATAAGGTTTTTTTAGACCCTGTTCAAACTGGGCACAACCATTAGAACTTACAATTGTTAGCAAGAGAATCCTCAATTGTGATAATTAGTTGTTTTACCTCTAGCGTCTTCCATCACCTAGTGTTGGTCCCGTTTAAGTGAGGTCCTAGGAGAGGCCAGTTATGATCATTGATGGTCGAATACCATACCTATCTATGGTTGGAAACTCGAAAGGGACCATTTTTCATGAAATACAAAATTGGTAAAGTTTAGAGAAGAAAAAAAAAGGAGATTTCTTTTCTATTAATCAGCCTAGTGAGATGTTAATGCTTCATTATTTGCGATATGATTGTATATGGGTTACTCCATGTGATAGAAAACCAAGTAAGCATCGCATTGATACAATTTTAGTTCAAAATGAGTAAAGGAAGTAATTAATTACAAAATATACCATTTTGTATTTTATAATCATCTCAACTTGATGGCAATTTAGTAATTTCATTGAAACTTTAAATCAAAGTTTGATCAATTTTCTTTGTTTAATTTGGATTAAAATTTGGCCGTTGAGTGTATGTGGGGTCTTCTAACATATGGTCTAACCCATATACTATCAAATGAAAATTTGTGAAGCATTATACTTCACTAGATACAGTAATGTCTAAATAACCCCCGCCCCCCACACCCAAAAAAAAAAAAGTTTCATCACCCAAATTCATGGGATCTCTTGAAAAGGAGTTCACATGATGTGCAGAGGGCATCTAGAATAGCAAACATAAGGATAACCTTGATTGAATAGGTATCGATCAAGATTGATCCTTAATCCTGATCGATCTGATACTAATCCACTAGAAAGGTATAAGATAAAGGTCCAAAATATCTATTAAAAAAAAAATAAAGATAAATCCATCTAATCTTGGGTTCTTGGCCTATACTAATCCAAAATTGATCCCAATTTTAAAACCTTGATGGAGTATAGAATATATATATATATATAAGCCTAAATGGGTGTACTTTCCTTCACCCACCATGTTGTAGAACATAAAAAATAATAAAAGGGGTCCATAGCTCAATGTTAGAGCATTTGACTGCAGATCAAGAGGTCACCGGTTCGAACCCGATTGGACCCTTAATGTTTAAATAATATTTTCCTCTCCTCCTTTCTGTGGGTCTACCCAAATGATGTTGCAGGGTTGCTCTTCTCCGTGTTTTTTTGTTTTTTCTTTTTCTTTAATATATACAAATTATCTATTAAAAAAAATAATAATAATAATAAAAAATTGTGTAATTTGGTCAACGTGAGTGTTATTAAAGGTTGACTGCCATTCAAACTATACCGGTCCAGGCCCACTACAAAATATAGTGGATTATAGTCTGAGACTCTGAAAGATGTGACAGGCCCATCACCATAAATAACTCTTAATTTATTATTTCCCAACAGTCTCCCACAATTGAGATTAGTGAGCTAGATCATTGCTATTTTACCAGAAAAAAAAAAAGGTGTTAGTTCAAAATTCAGAATTACTTTTTCAATTTTCCAAAAAAGTTTCTTTAATTGAGATTAGTGGGCTCTTAAATCATGCTACTTTACCAGAAAAAAGTGATATTTGAAAATTGCCGATCCAATTCGGATTGACCCTCAAATCGTCACCAAAGGCCATATTGGCTTCTGACGATATTGATAGTAATATGTTCGTATCGATCTGATATCGTATTTTTTTTTTATAATGAAATCCAATGGTATTTCTATGCGATCTAAAGTTCTAGACTGATACAGACCGATTCAAATCGAGATTGAATTGGTATCGCTCAAGACCGATTCCGGTATCATGAGCAGAATAAAAAGTGAAGTGGATAGTTTAGAACTTTGAATGGAACATGAGAACATCCATCATCACCTTTAGAGATAGTAATAGACTAATGGGAATAAGATCAGGATCAGTGGTTTGGGTCCCTTTCTGTGGTTGTTAGATATTGAAAATTGCACCAATCGCAGGGGATCCCGCCAAAAACCTAACCATATTCATTCATTTGAGCAGTGACTCCAACTTCGATGGTGGACCCTCGATCATCATGGCAACTGCTCTAAATTCCATGATCCATCCACGGGGTCCACTCCTCTCCGTTCTAGTGACATTTCGTTCGCCCAAGGCGAAGGGTGATTCACCCACGAACTCAAGTCCTCCTTAAGACCATCCCTACATCTTATTTAAAATTTGGAAAAAAGATCTTTAAGTCGCCAAGTTAGGGTTCCTACCAATTTGTGTCCATCTTTTTCTTTGATTCAAAAATTGAATTAGGACTTGAATCCTCAATCTCAGTCTTGGAAAGGCCATGCTTTATCATTAAGTTATTTTCGTTAACTCCGATAGTGACGAAGCATTACTGAACAAATCACGTATCACTTGATACGGATGACTTTTGTTTTTTCATCGAATCACATTAAAGACCTTCGATCAAGCTACGAGCACAAGTAGATAGGCGGCTAGGAGGGCTGGGAAGGAAGGGGGGACCTTTCTTTTTGATTCTCGCCGGATGAGATGATGATTAATGGGCCAAGGGAGGTGAGTGTGCACTCTTTATCACTATCACTAAACTAGGTGGGGCTGGTTGATTGGGCTGCCATTTATCGCTCAATGCCGCTATTGGTTCGAGTTGTATTACCTTTCAAATTATGATACCATTTAATTGCATGTTATTGGTACACTCCTGTTTGCTCGGAGCCCGTAGAATTTTTCCAATAGGGGTAGAAAGAATAATGGGATTGAACCCCAATGACTAGATTCTCTTCATTTATCAAGCAAGGTAGAAAAAAAAAACCCCCCCTTCAATTAAAAAGAAAAGTATGGGCAAATATTATCAAAATCCAAATCCGCAGCATCTAAAATGCTGAGATTGACTAAAGGGGGTCAAATCTTTCTGGTTGAGAACTGAGATTCAAAGTTTCAATCAAGCAGTGAGTGACTTACTCCACATAAAGGTCACGTGCCACAAAAAGTAATGCTTTTACGAAAGGGAACCGTTTACTGAACAAAAAGAAAAGAAAAAAAAAAAAGGGAAAGAAAAAGGAAGGGAACCATCTGCTAAAGCCTATCGACCCGGTTTTCTTGACAAATACAGAACGCAAAAACCAAGGTGGGTTGAACAAGCTTCTAAAACATGGAATCGAGATCGAATTGGTCCAACCACCGATTTCAATCAGGATCAAAATGGGTCTGGATTGGTTCAATTTGGATTGACTAGAATTGAAGTCCTGACCCGATTCAATTTTAAAATCCCAGGGCTGAACCATAGTTTTAGGTATTGGGTATCGTTATCAGCCAGGTATTGGTATCAGTTCGCCCGATATGGCCGAAAGAGTCAGATACCTAAAACTAGGGGTGTCAATTCATGGCCCGACCCGACTAAATTGATCGGGACCGATCATTTATAGATCCGCCCGGCCTGGACCGTTTATTAAACGTGTCGGGCTTGAGCCTGGCCCGTTTATAAATGGTCGGTCTCGGTTTTGCTAATTGGACCGTCAGGCGCTCGATTGAGACCGACCGAACAATGCCCGACCGAGACCAACCTATTGTGCACTGACTTGGCCCGACCATTTAATGATTGTAAAATACCTATTTTACACCCCAAATTAAAGAATAAAAACTAAAAAGTAAAGACATGTTCACATTTTAAATAATGGTTATATTTGGTATCATTTATTGATTTATTTTCATTTTTTTGGGCTTGCATGAGTGGGCCAGAATATAAGAGCACATTTTAAAGAGGGCCCGTTTAAAAACCGATTAAAGCTCGTTTAACATTAAACATGTCCATAGCCCGGTTAAGGCCCGATTAAAACCCGATTAAAGTAGCCCGATTATAACCCGAGGCCAACCGACCGAATATAAAGTGTACCATGCCCTCAATAACTAAGCCCGATTAGTTAAATGGGTGGATACGGTGTAGCCTTTGAAAGTCTTCAAGACCGATTAAGTCCGATCGAAATCGGACCGGCCCGACCGGTTGACACCCCTACCTAAAACCATAGGCTGAAGAATATTTTCGACCAGAGAATTAATCCTCTGTTTTTTTGGAGGGGCAACCTTTGATGCCCTTTGGCCTTTTGGCCTTTTGGCCCATTGGGCTAAATGGGCTTTTTTTACCCTTTTCACTTTAAAGTTTGAAAGAAAGTCCTTTGCTTTCCTTAATCTCACCCCCTATAGCTCTATACCCTAAATCTGTATAGCTAGCCTGTCTTTCAAAGGTCCTCTTTTGGGAAGTTTCGCCTTAACGCTCATTATCTCCTGATGTTCTCCTGCTATACGCAACACAGAGTCGTGATTGACTGACCGGTGATGTTTCTATATCATAATTCCCATCTATAAGAAGAGTGGCACTAGTGTTTTGGGTGTATTACTCTCCCTCTCTCTCTAAAATTGCTCTAACATGACTACCCTGCAACCACGTATACAACAAAATTAAAGCCCTCTCTCTCTCTCTCTCTCTCTAAAGCTTCACCCTTACTGTAACCCTGTCATGCCATTTCCAGTACTGCAGAACCATTAAACAAAGCCTTCTTTTCACACATCTGGCCCTTTTCATCTTCGCTTTCTCGCTCTTAAACCTAAACAGAAACCCTCTTCCCCAATCCACTACACTCACTCTTGCTCTGGCTCTCCCAACCATGGAAGTTTTCAGTTTGCTCAAGTACTGGAAGGGTGGTGGAGTTACCGGAAATAATGAACGCACCATACCTGGCACCACTGCCACATACACCACTTTTCAGCCGCAACCGGCGGTGGAAACGGAGGAAGATGGCGATGATGGTTCCTTCTTCGACATGGAGTTTACGGTGCCCGAAGACGACGATGGTGAAGGCGGAGACGAACACGATAACAGCAGCGGAGTCGACGAGGAAGATGACAGTGCCGCCTCGGAATCTGCGGGAATTGATGGAGAGGAGTTCAACTTCAGGGTGTCTTCTGGGTCGAGTGATAGCAGAACGGACCTGGACGTGGACCCTTCGCTCTCACCTTCTGACGATCTGTTCTTTAAAGGAAGGCTTGTGCCGCTCGAGCCTTCGTCACTTGAATTCAACCATTCTGAGACAAACTCGAAGCCTCAGTTCCCTGTCTCTTTGTTGAAATCTGCAACCAAGATCAGAGTTCTCATGTTGGGGTTTAAGAAACCCAGATCGACGACGGCTGACAAGATGGAGAGGAACTCTGTAGACGGAGCTAGTCCAAAACAGCAGCAAGGAAAATTTTTTGCCGTGAAATTCAATGTCGAAGAGGTTCCCATCGTTTCTCTGTTCACCAGAGAAAACAGTTCCAGAAGCTTTGGAAGCAAGCTTCAGAAGCAGAACTCCGACGAGGCAACCACGGAGGATAAGAGATTTCCAAAGGATGTGGTGAACAAGTATCTGAAGATGATCAAGCCACTCTACGTAAAGGTTTCAAGGAGGTATGGGGAGAAGCTGAAGTTTTCTGGACAATTGAGCTTGGGTTCAGGGAAAACAGGGGCAACAGCTCCGACGACCACGACGATGCCAGTTACTTCTCTAAAGCCAACTAAGAACAATCACGGAGAAACAGAGGATTCCGAAGTGCAGAGCAATGGTAGGAGCCAGAAACAGGGGAACTTGCCTTCGGGGCTACGAGTTGTTTGTAAGCGTTTAGGAAAGAGCAGGTCGGCCTCATCAGCTGTGGCAGCAGTGCCGACATTACCGTTCCAGGCCAGTAGACGAGATGATTCACAGTTGCAGTATGAGGATGGGATCCAAGGAGCCATTTTACACTGCAAGAGATCGTTCAATGCTACTAGAGGTATAGATCTGATCTCTAATTGAGTCTATCTAATCTATGCTGGTCTTGTCTTAATCCAAGTGGCCATTTCTATGAGTGTGTTACAAATGATTCGTGTCTTGCCTCGCAGATTCGGAGACTTCTATGCTTTCGCGGTGTACGAGCGATCCCTCTCACGAGAAGTTGAGTAGTTCTTCCAGAAATTCTTCGGATCTCTTACACAAGAAAGCAGCTGGTGGTTCATATAGGATTTCTTCAGTAAACGAAGCTCACATTCGCATTTGAAGAATTGATCTTCCATTTTTCTGCGAGTTTGAAGATAGAAGCAAAGGATTGGATCTGTGAATCTGTTGTTTAGTCTTTTACTGTAAAAAAAGAGGAAATAGATTAGGAGATTAGAAGAGTTGTGATTTGATAATCTGAAATCTTCTTGATGATGAAAGGAGATTAGATTATCCAGTGAGTCCTGTGTGAGTAGTTTGAATTTTTACTCCCAAAAAACCCCAGTGATCTGATCGATTGATCCACAGAATGTAATGATTTTAAAATCAAAATAGAGAATCCTGCAATAATAGGCAATATAATATAGAGGATTGCTTTTGTTTTTGTTTTGTTCAAGGATTGAATCTTTGTTTTTTATATCATAATTTTATATATTTGGATTTGTTTGTTTGTTATTCTATTTCCCAATTGTGCGAATCAAATTGCAGAATGAAATATTGTCTTTACTCTATAGAACGGTCAGCGAAGGGGAAAAGTAGCGACAAGATGGAAACAGTGAAAAGCTTTGAGGATTAGAAAAAGAAGAAAAAAAGAGAGATGTTGAGGCCTGCGGGAGGTGGGGTGAAGAAAGAAAGAAAAGAAAAGAAAAGAAAAGAGAAGAGGAAAGGTCGTCGCAAGTGCATAGCTTGCGAGTGATACCTTTCGCTTTCTCTCTCTTTCTCTTTCTCTCCATCTCTTTCTCAGTCACTCACGCTCTTGTCTGATGTTCCCTGTAAAGTCTGCAACTGAAGATACTTTCTCTCTGTCAATATCTCTAGTCACAACTTGGTTACCGTGAAGTCAAGATATACTGAGGCTGATGCAGATTGCAGGCCATCACACTCTGAGCAATGCGTCGGAGATGCCATTTGTCTCTTTGTTGCAGTGAGGTTTTGAGGTTTCTGTACGCATCAGGGAAGATTAGGGCTTAGGGCGATACAAACAAATCACGAGTGGGGACGACGATGATGAGGGGATGGAAACAAAGTGCATTTGTTTGGTAACGGCGTTTTGGCTGCACCTGGTTCATCCCTACTTCATTTTCGCAGCCGAACGAAGGATTCCACAGACTTTGGGTCGCGCTCACGCTCAAATTTGAAACAAAGATTCTTTCAGAATCACACATGGAAGTGGAACTCGAGGAGTGGTCCGTGGTTGTGATTTGTGAATAGGACGAATGGGAACGGGACCACATCGCTTGGTATTATTACCAGGGAAAGGAAAGAATCAACACTCGATTTAAAATTTTGGAATCGAATCGGGTCCAAAAACCTGCCACTTGGATCTGTAAACCAAGCAATCTGGTCTGAAAAATGCCCAAGATTAGCCAACAAACTATTAATGTTCCATCATGTAACAACAGTCTCTCTCTCTCTCTCTCTCTCTCTAAATTAATGATGTACAGGCTGTACAGCTAGCATAGGTCTAAAGAAAGGTTAGTTTTCTTATATAAAAAAAATTAGTAGAGGATGATCACGGTTCGTGGATATAAAATCAATTTTCTCTCTCTTCGTTTAATAGATTTTATATTCATTGATATGATTTTAAAAAATTAAGATTAATTTTATTAATGATTTACTTATTCACACACTAAACATGATAAGCATATTTTTTTTTAGTATGGATCAGGTTTCCGTTTGGTCTGATCCATTCAAATGAAATTTACCACAGGATTTTTTTTTGGGTGAATTCCATCTATGTTATGTGGTTTACAAGAATAATTCTTCCAGTACAAAAACCTGATTTGCTCTCTATTTTTGTTTAACATTATTTATGATGTCCATAAGTTATTGATGTTTTTAGTAAATACCCGACTATAGATCTTGCTTCTTTGAGAATAGAAATAATAAATATACATTTTGGAGATGAAAATTTCTCACTCTAATTATTCCCTCCTCCCTCTCAAAAATTTTCTATTTTTGTACTAATTTTATTTTCTATTTGGAATTATGACCTCAATATTCAATATTATAATTTCATCAACTTAAAAAATATGATGCAACCAGGCAATATAGAGAAGCCTTGCAGTGCATAATAGATGCCGTGTTTTCTAATTGATTGCTACATACACCAAAAGTTTATGGTGATGTGTATTGAACGACTGAAACTATCATATTAAATATTGCAATATATTTCTCCATAGTTTTATATTTTTCATACTTTCAGGAGAAGAAAAAGAACCCTGTCAATTTTGTATAGAAAATATCCAAACTGGTGCAGTGGCTAAAAGACAATGCACCCCTCCCATGTGTGCACTGAAAGTGCGTGCCCTCACATTGGTCCAAGTATTTGGCGTATCCTATGCTAGACTGTTAGGGCTGCCTTTAACAAAATATTTCTTTTTGACACCCTTGAAAGTGTTAAATCATTTCGTAATCTAATTTTTTGGCCCTTTTAGTAAAACATTTTGTTTTTTCAAAAACGATAAATCAAACATTTCACATATGTACTCAAAAAATGTCTAAGGACAATGACAACTTTCGATAATGACGCAATGATAACTCACTTTAAGTTTATTTTTCACCTCAAACTTAAAGAACTTAAAGAAATAATAAAAAAGCAATGAAAAGAATGTTTCAAGTCATAAAAAAGCATTTTTTTTTTAATTTTAAGTCAAATAAAAACACTTATAGATTTATCATTTGATTTTTTTATTTTTTTTTTAATTTATTCATATTCAAAGGTTTATTTGCAATTACATGTTAGACCCACAGGGTCGAGTACAGAGTACACCCACAAAGGAGTCAATAGAGACAAAGGCCACACTCACCTCTTGAAAAGTAAGAAAATTGATATAAAACAAAGCATTAATGCATTTGAGAGGAGTTGATCGATTGGTCAACTCCCTAAAGAGGTACTCCATTGAACACCGCAAACTATCAGGCCAAGGTGAAAACATCCTCTCCAGTGAGTGAAGCGGTGCGGTAAACATTGGATGGTCGAGACAACCTCGAGGCATGTGCCCTCTCAGCCATATGATGCTCACCGCACCACCGCACTCACTGCTGAGAATAACCGCTTCAGGCCAAGCCCTAGATATGACTGGAATAAAGGTAGGGCAATGATTTGATAAAAATAAATAAAGTTCGTATCAAAGATGTATGACTCATACTTAGGGATTGGATTAGCCGTTGCTAATTCCCATATGGTCCCAATAGATCCAAACTCGACCACAATAATGCCTACTCTCTGTTCCCGGATTGTTGAAACCTGAAACTTGAAACCAGCACAATTAAGCATCTACAGATATCAAGAAGCTTTCATTCATGAACAAACCTCTTCTCCATTCAACAAAGCCGAAAGGGTTGAGCTAATTGCATTTTTTAAGGCTTTAATTTAATGAACTAATAAGGAAGCCAAGGAGGAAAACAGAGAATTAAAGAACTTTGAGATGAACTTGGGGAAGCACTTTCCATGTCCTTTGGAGGAAACGTAAAGTTTAAAAGAAATAAAGCAAGAATTGGGGAAACTGTTCATTCACTGTATGTAGCAACTTAAGATGGGTTCTGCAGAACTGATTCAGTTCACCATGAAAACATAGCTCCAACATCCATTTTTCCACTGATTTGCTCTTCTCCCAACATTGATTTCCATCATTTTTCTTTGAGTTTGATTTAAAATTTGGGAATCAAATAATTTTATAGTATTAGATTGCAATTAGTTATTAAACACCGATTCAAACTCAAATTTTGATTGAGAAAACTTTGCATCCTCATATGAGGGCAAGGTTTGAGATGATGGAATCATAAACTTTGACTAACTACTGTCCAATCCAGACAATCCTAACTTTTGTATCTCTATCCCCTCCCCTACTGCTAACCACCTCACCCCATCTCATACCGTCCATATGGTGGGGATGTGGGGTGATTGCCACCAGAGGAGAGAGGATCTATTCCGAAAATGCATATCAAGCACAGTTTTAAGTGTTCCTACTAAGAAGATTATTTCTTAAACCGCTATGTGGGAAAAAAATGTCTAAGAAATCTCGTGAAAAAAGGAGGGGTATTTTTCTGATCGAAATTTTAAAACTCGACCTTGCCAAGTAGATCCATCTAGTTCAACCCAAACGAGACCCTTCTCTCAAACTGGACGCATTTAAATGTATGTTTTTCTATAAATTTTAATTTGTGTAGTTATCCATGTAACAATAGAAGGTGATTATTAAGTTTGTCTCTAATTTTTTACCCGTTTTGAAAATTGACCAGCTCCGACATATTTTGATAGCTATCCGAATAGGGAGTTTTCTGAGATCTGTGATGGAAGCAAAGGGTCGACCCACGACTTGGAGTAATATACTATTGTTTTGTTAAGCAAGTCATTGTAATTTGGGAGATTTTTTGAGTGAGGGTTTCATGGATAGTTTTCTTGCCACTGCTTGGGTGTAATTTCTCTTCTGCATGATGAAACATCTTCTTTTTTGCCCGAGGATGTAGCACACCACACCAATGTGTGAACCTCGTTAAATTTCTATGTTGTCCGGATCTATTATCTGTTTATTTTCGTATTTTTATTGGTGTTTGCTCTAACAATGATGTTTGTGAAAATGACAAGACAATGATGTTTGTGAAAATTCCAAATCGGTCCCTGCAGTTAGCCAACCGTGTTAAGTGAATGAAAATATGTTAGTTTTATTACAATATACCCAAAACACCCTCACCTATTGTGAGAGGACAATATTGCCCTCCCTTTCATTTCTTCTTCTAAACCCATTCTCCCTCTCACTCCTCACTCACTCAAATAGGGTCGAACAAGAAGAAGGGAAAAGATGAAAACCCCCTGAACCTGCAACTCGATCGTGCGATTCCCCTCTGGCGTGCGATTCTCAGGTCGAAAACCACCGACAGAGTGATCTTGGGCCAGAGTACTCCTAAGCACTGCCACAATGGTAATTCGCCTCCACGGGATGGATTAGCACTTGCCGCCTAACAAATAACAAATCGGTGAGCTTCCCTATTTTGATCTTGGAATTAGAGTACTGTGAGACGTGAGAGAATGGGAATGGAGGAGCAGAGAAGGAAAGAGATTCTAATGGGGAAAGGCTCACCAGGTGGGGAAAAGAATCTGCACTCTAGGGTCGAGATGAGAGAAACTTGAGAGAATGTAGAAACAGACGTACAAAACGAAAGGGATAATGGAGAAAAACGAGTCATCTTCTTTATTGAATGCCCTCAGCCCAGGCCAGGCAAAGGGGTAACCAACACTTGTGAGGTCTGCGAATGAAGCCTCCTTAATTCCTTCCAATTCTGTTCTCTAGGTTGCAAGATAAACACTAAAACACCCAAAACACAATCCCCATTTAGAATCTCGTTTGACTACCCTGAAATCTTCAACATTCTCTCTAAAGTCCTTAATCAAAACGGCTTTTCTTCATTGATTGATTCCAAATATTGGGTTCATCTAAGAACTTCAGAAAGAAGAAACACCATCAGGAGAATCGCACGCCGGAGGGAAGAGGTTCGCACACCGGAGGGGAATCGCACGCCAGTCAGCTTTCTGCCTAAGAATCGCACGTCGAAGGGGAATCGCACGATCGAGTTGCAGGTTCAGGGGGTTTCTGTCTTCTTCCTTCTTCTTGTTCGACCCTATTTGAGTGAGTGAGGAGTGAGAGGGAGAATGGGTTTAGAAGAAGAAATGAAAGGGAGGGCAATATTGTCCTCTCACAATAGGTGGGGGTGTTTTGGGTACATTGTAATAAAACTAACAGATTTTCATTCACTTAACACGGTCGGCTAACGACATGGACCGATTTGGAATTGTTTAAATTTTTAAGGGGTGGCTTTGACGTTTCGAAAAGTCCAGGGGGTGGCATTGAATAAGGACTAAAGTTCAAGAGGTGGTAATACAATTTTCTCTTATTAATATCATATGTTTCCACCCAGAGTCCAAAGAGTGCACAATAATGTATAGAGTATTGATACACATGCATGGACATACTTTTTTTATATGTGCCAACACAAAAGGATATTTGATTAAATTTAGACTTTTAAATTTGGCAAGAGACTAATCTAGATGATGCCCTCTCTATCCAAAGGTTGGAATAGATGTATCATATATCCCAACCCTTCCATTGGCAAAGCTGTTAGCTCCAGGGAAACTCAAGGTGTGCCCAACGTTTTCCGTATTTATATTCATTTAACGGGGTTGTCTGGGTCCAGGTGTTCCTTGGGGAAATCTTAGCCCCCGCATAATCCAAGGTTGGAAAAGCCCAACCCATGTCATGTCAGGCTTAAGATGGGCTTGGGTAAGCTCAGGCCTGCCAGGCTCAACCTTCACCCCTAGTTGTGCATTGGATGATGAGGAGCAGGTGGAAAACGGTATCCACCTCTATATTGGTTCATGGTTTTAGTTTTAAAGGGTTAAATCCAGTCCTATATGAAACCTGTCCAGACCAGAGCCCACCATACTGCCTCACCTCAGCCCCATCCATGCCGTCTCAACCATGTAGCCATAGAGTGCCTAAACAAGCCATGAACTTGATCCATTGCCATCTCTTGATAGTATTAATATTAATTTATTTCATAATGGAAGTGTGGTTCCTCTATTGATAGATAATAGATGGAGGGCTGCTTCATGACCCTGTGACAATGACAAATTCCACAAATTGATTTGCTTTTTAATTTAAAAGATGGAGGGGAGCAATATTTGAAATATTTTCCGCCAACTGTTGATGTCTTTGAAATGAATTTAAGATTCAAAACACCTCATTCCAAACAAGTTTTATTTTATCGTACAAGTAGTCTCTTACAGGTTTGGATGCTTAAGTGTTACTTTTCGTGCAAGTTTCATGCATTTTTTTAGGCGGTAAATTGGCGATTTTCCTATTTAAGGCCGGATGAAGTTTCCAAAGAGCATTATTTTGACTATTAGGAGTTTCAATGTGATCCAACGAGTGAAAACAACATCTACTGATAAGGCATAGAAGGGTTGTTTTATCTTGGAAGTCGATTTAAGAACCTGTTACTGTACCATGAGGGTCGTCTATGACCTTAAGCAATTTGACTATTTTCATATCTTAATATCCTAAGATTATTTTTACAATTTATCAAAAAATATTAAGACTATTTTTACAATATTCATATTTTTTTAATCATTGAGTAGTTGGAAAATCCCTTTGATAAGCAAAATCATGAAAACCTATTTTATTGTATAGTCACCGAGTACAGAGGCAGGTGGGGCTCTTCCCTTTATCTCTCCAGATGTTCTTGTCTATGTAATTTCTTAAACTTATGTAAATTAAGCTAAAAACCAATCTATGAATAAATAATGATATGGAAACAGAGGTGTCAATTTTCAGCCCGAAACTATGGGTTTAAGACAGACTAAATTGAACCAAATACTTATCAGTTTGTTTTTAATTTAAAATTTTACAAAATTGATAGAAAGCGAAATCGAAATCGAACCAAATCAATTAACTGACACCTCGAAAAACATGTTCACAAAACTTAAAAGGTGAATGCTACACAAAAATCCTTTGGGGAGAGGCAGTGAGTGACAGTGAGGACCCAACGACTGGCGTGCATGTCCGAACTCTCTGAACTATTAGAACCTCACTGTCACTCACCGCTCACCACAACAAATTTGAATCCATGATTGATACTTCCACATCATGGGAAAAATATCGTTACAACTTAAAAGAGAAGTGGAATGCGATATTTTCATAGCATTTTTCAACTTTCCGTTCAAACTTCGCTTTCAAAGTACACTTGTCATCATTCCATACCTTAGAGAAATGATATATTTCTTGGCAGAAAATGTGTTTATTGCTTGTCCATACTCTTTTATATAAATATATATATATAGTTTTTTTCCTTGAAAAGGATTGTAAAGAAATTAATACTAGTCGTGGTCCACTTTGTTTTGTCGGTAGGTCTTATTTATTGTTAAATTCTTAGCATCCTTGGTTTGACAATATAGCATATACGACACGAGTAATTTGAAGTTTGAACAAACCCTTTATTAAACATAGATGGATAGAAACTTTGACGTCTTGGATTCAAAAATCCACAAAAGAATTCCAATAATTTATGCATCTTAAAAAAACCAAATGAGTTATTTAATTAAGACAGAAAAAGCAGGTTATTTTTTAAGTAGATGCACTTGCTAAACTAGAGTTTAATTAACTTCTTCTCGGGTCCGATCCAAGCTTTTAAAATTTGGATTCGAACTGGGGAATTGGGATCCTTAGTGATTTCTGGGGTTTATGTTGACTCCATCTGATTTTGATCTGATTCAAATCGAAATTGATAAGAGTTGATTCTGCGGTTACAGTCGACCAAGCTTGATCCTGATTCAACTGTTTCTAGTCAGTCATCTAATAAGTGATTTCTAGGGCTCCAGCCAATTCCAATCCAATCCAATTCAAATTGAAATTTAAAGGAGCTGATTTTGTGGCCAACTCTGACTGAGTCTAATTCTGATTCTGATTTCAGATGCTTCGAATGGGTCTTGTGATTAGTGATTTCTTTGGTTTAGGTTGATTCCATTCGTTTGGATTCAATCACATAGTAAGTGATTTCTAGGGTTTAAGCTAATTCTGATTGTTTCGAATCAATCATGTGGTAAGTGAGGACTCAAATCCTCTGTGTTGAGCGATGAGTGGCAGTGAGCATTCAACGGATGGGAGGGCTTCGGCATGTATCCTAGTCATTGGATTTCACTACCACTCACTGCCTCCCCACAGAGAATAACTTCTGGGGTTCATGTCAATTTCAGGCATTTGGAATTGACTGTGGACTATGGTAACTAATTCTAGGGTTTAGGATGATTTTGATCCAATTCGAATTGGAATTGACTGTAACCCACTTTGCGTGGCCACCTCCGATGGAGCCTTATCCCGATTCTAGCCATTACAAATCGGCCGCAAGGAAAATGATTTTTAGGGTTCAAGCCGATTCCAACCAATTCTTATGAATCTTGCCCTTGCAAAACCTTGGACTCATCAAATGATCTATATATATATATATATATATAGCTTGAAATTAACTTGATTTAATTTAGAATCTTCACAAGTTCAAAAAAGATCTATAACCCTCATTTACTCTTTGTAATTAAAAACTTTAATACAATCAAATGAAGTAAAAAAAAAAAAAAGGGTAGCCATACTTATTATGTATACAATCATGTAGAGTTCTAGACTCAATAACTACAAGTAATCACTTAAAATTTGAAAGATCTACCAAGACTAGATCACTAGAGCTCCACATGTTCTTCGCACTTCATATCTTGCATCGACATTGAAGATAAGGATACGTCCACGGTGCAGTTCATCTTCACAATTATATAACGTTTAAAGATATTTAACACATTCACACGCCCATCAATCCAAGTATAGCTATTAATGGAGAGTGAACCAGACCTTATATCACTCAACAAGTGTTGAACCTTTTCTGAAGATGAAGAATTAGCTGTGATGAAGAGCTCCACCGTAAGGTTCATATGCAGAGTCCTTCTAGCCCTAGCGTTGCCCGCCGGGTTTCGGGCTTCGCCGACCTGAGAGCCGTCGTAGAAGATGGAGGTGGTGGCGTTATTGAACTTGAAAGAGGCTATGTTTGGGTTCTTGATAGACATATCTGCCATCATGGTCATGTTGACACTAGGGGTGGTTGGCTGAGCAAAAGGGTTCGAGGGGTCGATGGTGGGGAGTCTGGAAACCTTTAACTTATCGAAAGATATTGAATTGAGGGTGACGGTGGCATCTTTGACACGGAAGACGGTGAAGATGAGGATGACGCCGACTATGATTATGATAAGCATCAGGGCTGAGAGACAGCCGCAGCATTGGATACATCTTCTCCGGCGAAGTTTTCCGGCGGATTTCGACTGAACTTCGTCTTGTTCGTAGCTTTTCATCCTTCTCCAGGCTGGTGGTGGCATGGATTTCTCCTGATCTTCTGCTACTCCTCCCATGGTCGATCGGTTTCGTGGGTTTGCTTCCTTCCTGGATCTTCTCCTATAGTTGCAGACTAGTAGTGGAGGGGAGGGAGGAGATCTCTTTTTTCTCCTCTCCTCTTTATATATAGATATTATCTCAAGTCCAGACTCTATTGACTCTAGTGGGTTTTAAAATATAGGGAGAAACTAAGGGACTGGCCATGTGAGAATTTAGGGAACTCCTCAAAGTGAAGGGTTCCATTATCGACTTTGTCATGAGGGTCTGAGAACTAGAGGAGTTATCACGGCGTTGCCTTTGACTTTTTGACTCTTGAGACTTGCTGACCTATTACTCCTTCCCAACTTCCTTGTTCTTTAATTCCCTTTTTTTGTTCCAATTCCAAGTTGTTTAATTGAATTAGACAGGAAGTGAAATGACCACCTCTGTCCCTCCCTTAGGATGCCAATGCTCGTGATTCCATTGGTCTCCGCCCACATTGGCACTGGGGCCACGTATCCTGATAGCAAACACCTTCTCATATAGAATATAGATCCTCCACCTCGTCCATGGAGATCGACCATGTGTCTTGCTAGATGTTGTATGTTATATAATATTTAATTTTACCATTTTTTTTTCTTCAATGAGGGTAAAATTTTGTCATTTTGAACATGTAGATATAAAATAATAAGACAAAGATGAAAAAAATATAAATTTAATATAAAATAAAGGAGAATTTACTATCACTCCCCTACCTTTTACTTTTTTACTGATACTCACATGCTTTTTGATTTTTACATCTCTTTCTCCCCTGCTCTTTTTAAATATCCAAGTTACCCTTTCTTTTTACTTATTCCTATTACATTTTTTTTCAAAGTGATTGGTTCGAAACATGGTTTGAACCAAACCACTAACATGTTTTGTCTCATCCAATCATCAAGGATATTGTAAATTCAAAAAAGAATAATCTTGTATCCGATCAATATCTATATTGATATCATATGTTCCAATCGAGTACCACACGTTTTTTAATTTTTTTAATCCTTAGATTGGTTGAGACCGATAACAATCTAATACCCATAAAAAAATAGATTGCTAAATTTGCGATGATGGATGAGATAAAATAATAATAATAATAATAATAATAATAATAATAATAATAATAATAATAATAATAATAATAATAAAATAAATAAATAAATAAATAAACAACATCTCTGATGATTGGATGAGATGAAATAAAAAATAATAATAATAATAATAAATAATGTCTTTAAGGACAAATCAGCTATGTCAATATCCTTGATGATTAGATGAGACAAAAGTTGTAAGTAGTTTGGTTCAATCCATGTTTTAAACCAATCAATTTGAAAAAATATAATAGGTTACAAGTGAAAAGGAAGTGTAATCTGGGTATTTAAAATGAGCATGGGAGGAAGAGATGTAAAAATAAAAAAGCAGAAGAGTATCAACAAAAAAGTAAAACATAGGGGAATTTTTGTAAATATAGGCCAAGTGTAGGGGAGTGATAGTAAATTCCCCTAAAATAAAATATGATCAAAAGAAAATTACATGTTGTAAGTAGGGGTATCAAAAACTAGCTCGAATCGATAAAATCTGAACCGAACCAAACCGATCCTTATTGGATTTATTTTGGACTGAGGTATGTTAGGACCGGTTGAAAATCGGTCCAAATTAAACCGACCAATAACCAAACCGAATGAAACCGATAAAAAAATAAATAATTATGATATTATAAATTGGTGAATTGACTATCCATTTTTTCACAATATTAGTGAGAAAAAAAATTTATTGTAAGAGGAATTGTTACAAATCATTTAATATTAGGTTATGAATAGAGAAATTGATTTGTAAATTGTAATAATGCTTCCATTGATTTCCTTGTTCTCTATACAAAACTAGTTGGATAGTTAAATGAATGATTAGGGATAATAGGGTTTGTTTGTGATTTCAATATTAGTTATCTTCTTAGTAATTTGTTATCCATTAGTTTCAATATTAGTTCTCTTACAACGACAAACCATGATTTAATCATAATCATAAAAAAAATTTTAAAGTGTTTTTTCGTCAAATCTTATCACTATAGGTTATATATGTAAGATTTCATTATGGTTCAAGCCCAATAATAAACCGATCTAAACTGGTATTAATCCGATATTGAAAAACCAAGATAAATTGAAATCAAATCGGACCGAAATCGAAATCGACCGGAAACCAAAATTTATTAATGGATTGGTTTTGATCTTCCTTATTCTTAGACCGAAATCGATTCAACCCGATCGAAACCGAACCAAACCATCCAATTGACACCCCTAGTTGTAATGCAGCTATAGGGGCATTTCATTCTTAAGACGAACCAATACGTAATTAACTCTTACTTTGAATTTTTGGGTTTAATCAAAGTTGTCATTTTGCTGACCCAAGAGTGAAAGAAGGTCTTGGGTTTAAAATGACTTGAATGCATGAAAGTGAAACCTGTATATTTCATGGGCTCCATCACCTTTGACATCTTTACTCTTCAACCCAAAATTTCGTTAGATCCCATGCATCTGATTTCTTCCTTTATTTTTTCAAGTTAGAATTCCCTTTTTCTTTCCTTCTCTAATGGAAGTTTGAATCTCATTGTTGGATGGACGAAATATTTATTTTCTTTGAGTTTTCTTCGTAAGATTGTAGGAGCTTCTCTTTTCAAAAAATTAAAAATAATAATAAAATAAGAGAGAGAGAGAGAGAGAGAGAGAGATGTGGGTACTCAGCTCCTCCATGCCCGTGGCAAAAATCTTTCTTACACACTCATTTTTAAATGTCGACAACTTACACTCTCATGTAATTGAAATGGGTCGAAGTAGATTTCTATTCCTATGATGCATGCCCAGTCATAAGGTTTCAAACCTATTGGAGTTTGCCATGCGGCAAATTTGAGTACTGAAAATCCAATGTTATCAAAGAATATACAGATGTGATCGAAGAATCCTATATGCATTAATATACTTGGGGGAAGTATGTTAAGATATAGAATAGCATTTGATTGAAGCAAAAAAGATTGTTATGCTACCTTTGTACAGATTTCTTTATAACCTTCTCACATAATAAATATTTGGTGTCCAGATCACCTCACTCGCGGGGAATCACCACATTCAATCTTACACCATTCATAGGGTGTGGGAGCAACCTTTGGAGAGTGGGGACCATATCTTGTGGATGATGTTAGATGGGTTGGGGTGGTTACTCGCAAGGGAGAGGAACCACTATCCATAATGAGATTCATACTGACACTTTCTCTCCTGTTACAATTATATGGACCTCATATATATAGTTGACACTATTTGTCAACCTCTCATTGTGTAGCGTGTAGATTCTTTCTTACACTACTTTTGTAAGAAACCTTCCCCCTTGATTGAATTATGTTCTGGTACTTGACACATAATTAATCTAGGCTATGATCTATCTATCAATGGTCCGAATGCCACATCATTATCCACTTGATAAAAGAATTGTGAACGTGTGAGAATTAGAGTAGGTAGGTTCCTACCACGAACGTATATGAATTGTTTTCCCTTGGTGTGCAAATATGTTTTTTGAACTAAGTCGGCCATTCCACAAAGATGTTTTTTATTCACACAGATGTGATTTTTCTTGCAGTCAGTCCAAATAATCAATTCAAAGTCATTACTTGCAGAAGGGTTTTGGATTTTCTTCTACTGTCCTACCATTTGATGTCCATTACTTGCTATGGGGTTTTTTTTTTCTTCTTTGGGTATTTGCATGGGTTAAGGGTATGGATTTAGTAATCAGTATTGGGATTTTGCGGATCGTCTTTGATTGAAAATTTTATCACTACTTTTATTAATTTTTCTTTTAAATAATTGTATCCTTGTGTCTATCTCTTTCTCATTCCTTAAATTTAAGGATTCAAGAGAGAGAGAGGGAGATGACGGATCATTTCTGTTGGTTTAAAAAAAGAAAAGTAATGTGGTCATCAATTTCAACAAAAAATAAAAAACTTATTTAAAGAATACCCATGCCAAGTCATAAACACATGTCACACATTTACCATATCATAGATTTTTTTCTCCTTTCCTATTCATGATATCACAGAATTTGGATAGAACAGTTTCTCTAGAATCCTTAAGTTCCGGAGCTAATTCCAAGGTAATCAAATCAGTAGAAGGCCAAAATTTCAAAATTTTGTAAAAAAAATGCAAGGAAATCTTGTCTTGTTGGCGTAGGTAATGCCCCACAGAGACAAGAGACACGAAAAAACCACATTGGCGTAGGTGTTTACCCTTTTATTAGTCCTGCATTCTAGTGTTTTCTACTGGGTAGGATTCTTTTGCCGACAAATAAAAGAGAAAAAAACTATGCCCACATGCGTAGCTCTACATCCTGATATTGGTAAGTATGAAAAGATCACATCCCCTTAGATGTCTTCACACAAGTGGATAGGATTCTCGTACTCATAAATAATTGAAGAAACCGCCACAAAAAATTAAAACCCTCAAAAACTTAACTGGGCCAGATTTGGGCTTTTTAGAGGTGTTTGCAATGATTACCATCCGGCCAAAAGCCTCTCAAGGGGTCATACTTATGGGCTATGGCCCTATGTAGCTTCTGTCCTTGGCCAAATAAATGGCCTTTTAATACTTTTGGGATCGGGCCAATCTGTATTCTTAATCGATTTAATTGATCCAGTATGGCGATACTCATGGTTTGGAGTATCAGTATGGCATCACCCATGTCAGGGCAATACATATTGCTCTCATTAGTCACCGATCTGGAGATCTCGATATCATGCCTGTGAAACAGCACAAACAAGAGATAAAACAGTAAAAAGAAAATCATTTTTTAAAGAAAATTAAGGGTAAATTTATCCAATACAATTGATCCAGATCATATTGTAAAAATACCTAACCGATACTTGACCCAATGCCGTGCACTAAACCATGCCGATACTGCCCCTGGTATCGTGAAGTAAAACCTTATGTATGATTCCATTGTTAGCAAAAACGTGTTTAAAACGGAACAAAAACATCCGTTTTAAACACATTTCCATTTTTTACCATTTAAAACACGTTTTACCGTATGCTTCTCAAAGATACTTTAAAAAAAATGGCAAACTCAAGCATTCCCGTTCTAAACACATTTAAAACACATTTCCGTTTCATTGCGTTTTTTAAGACTTGATTTTTGAACATAATGTTTACTTAATTGACCATATATCTCTCTCCCAAACTCTAATTGACCTGATTCTTTCACCAACTTGAAATTAACACAATGAATTATATTTCTTATGATATTACCTTCAACTCAAATTCAATTCACGGACCTCAAAATTGAGCTATAAACTGAGATATTTACTGAAAATATTTCTAAAGTGATGACTCCTAACTCTAACTAAACACATATCACTTCGAGAGTGTGTTGATCATATTGACAACAGTGAACAACACCATAACTTAGTCATATTACTCAATAAGACTTTGTGCATGTGTGGTGTATGAATTTAGAATTAGTGTTGGATGATATTCAATGATATGTTTTAAAACTTATATTGAAACATGGGATGCATAGATATTAATGTTAGATATTATAGTTGTTTTGAATACTAGATGTAAATATTCATATAATAATTCTTTAATTTATATGAGTAAACCATTATTTTTTTATTCCCGTTTACTTGAAATCTACACGTTTAAAATATGTATCATCCGTTTTTTGTTTTTTACCATTCTCTGTTATTTGACTGTATCATTTGAAAAATATTTTACTCTTCAAAATTCGTATCGTCCATTTCTTTTTCTTTTGTTTTACCGTGCCCATTTTTACTATGTTATGATCAATTAATCGATCATAGGTTTACAGCATCAAAAGTCAAAATTAAGCACGAGATCAGGGAAGGGACCCACTTTCTAGAAGGATTCTCTTGGGCCCGCGTTCCATTACAGTATACTGACTCCCATTAAGAAGAAATGATGTGAGGCAAAGAAAACAATTGGCAGCACCATATGTTACCTAATACTTACCAATTTATTTGAAGGATCAGGGATGTACCCCATGGGCCCACCCCAATTCGTCATCAAACACTTGGGCTCTCTTTCTGTCTCCACCTGTGAGGACTCTGGAATCTTTTCAAAAAAAAAAAAAAACACTAAACTTTGGACTTAGCCCGTTCCCTTTTTGTTTGAAGGGCAAGTGAATTGCATGGTCCTGACACCTATGGGTTAACTCGCACAAGGCAACAGAAGGCTAATGACAACATGCATGAAGACATTAATTTAAAGGAGACTTTTGATTTCACCAGGAATAGAATGGTAATTTTGGGCATCACCATATCTGGGTGTAAGGCCTACGTGATTAGATAGGTTTCTATGTTTATTTATTTTTTAAAATTGTTTTTTTTTGGACAAATCTTAAGTAGTCATAAAAAAAAATTTGTGTTTTTGAAAAAGAAAACCTTGTACATTTGGCACTCCCTATCATCCAAACACAGCTTAGATTTGAAAAAACCCAATTACCCTCTTGTGTTGATTATACCAAGCTTGACAATCATATTGTCCATGTTACACCAGACTTGTCACCATACCCATATTGCCCACATATAGGTGATCGATCCATTCTAGCTAGTGATATTTTTTTGTCATGAAATGCCTAGCCTTATAATAACATTTATAGCCTATCCCATATTTTTTGTAACAATTATGCATTATATTAACTCAATATGGCTGAAACTTCACAAACATGAAGACCCAATTGTTATCCATTCAACAAGTCAAGTTTCAGCGAAATTAAAATTTTGTCACATGACAACAATCTATTAATGTAATTTAGAAAGGTTGTAAAAAAAATTGTATGAACTACAACCACGCGTACTGACATACATAGGAAGGTATACCATTACATGAACGATAACATGATTAAATTTGGATGACTAAACCATACCATTTCTCTGAAATTGCATAATTACATTTTCCACATCATCTTTCCATGTGGCAAAATATGAACCATGTTTATAATGGATTTGTCACCATTATCGGGACAATAAGATTTTCACCTTTACCCTTTATTGTATTAGCTTTATTTTGCCATTTTTTTTTCTTTTTTTTTTCTTTCTCACACGTATCTTTCTACAAAAGCTGGAGGAGATGGAAGTGAAGGAGAGGAAGCAACACAAGCCAGACACCTCAGAAGTGCTCCATATGGAATTCGAACCTAGTAGAGTCTTTCTGGTTGAACTCAAAGCAGAGCTTCTTCAGTTCTTTAGCCAAGACTGCAGCTCCACAGTAGAAGACCCCTGCTCAAGTAATCAAACATTATAATTAACAGAGTTGTTCATCTTCACACACACACACAAGAAGAAACCAAAGTTGGAGATGGAGAAATAACTCACCAACGGTAGCGTTAGGGTGCTTTGAACGGATTCTAGAGAAGATCTGCCTCCATTTAGGCCTTGCGAAATGGGTTCGAACCTGAAATTGATTCAGTTAGTAAATGATGTTGTGGATGTACACCAAGAGTGTAAAAAGAAGTAGAAAGAAGAAAGAAGCTAACTTTTGTTCCGGACACAATGTCTACTCCATTCTTGGCATGGTTGAGGGCTTGAACCATTGTGATAAGGGTGGAACGAGCATCTCCTTCCTCATACACACTTGTTAAGTAGTTGTGCAATTCAATCACACCCTGAAATCCGAAAGTATAAAATGAATTAAGAATCAATTTAGTTTATAAGATTAGACTCAAATCAGAACATGTATTTCATTTTATCTAATTGTACCCTGTCATCCAAATCAGCAACTTCATTCATCACGCCCTTGAACCAGTCAAAGGAACCTTGTTCCCTGGTTACCCAATAGAAATATGCATTAGTAGTTCTTATTGCCTTGTGATGATCTGATCTTCCGTGGCCCGCTTTCTGAAATGTTAAACATACGGTGATTAATAATGTCAGTTCTTCTTCCTAGAAATTTCAATTCAAGGTAGACAAATTCTAGACTATTTTATTTTCCAATAAAAAATTGGATCAAGATTGACAGAACTGTAACTACATTTTCATTTTGATTACCTGATCCTCTGCTTTAAATATGTTGTTGAGCAAATCTTTCAAAATACTGATGAATGGTGTTGCACCAATTCCTTGCCCAGCAAGGAGAAGAACATCATATTTTTTGTAGTCCTGAGCAGGAGCTCCGTAAGGCCCATCGATCATGATCTTTGGAAGACTATAAAGTCAGAAGAATTCATGTAAGAACGGGGAAGAACTGATAGAAAATTCCAAAGGTAACTCAAATCAAAGAGTAGATGTGTACGTTTTACTAGTGGATTCGTCAGCTCTAAGAAGCCCACTTTTACCAGATGCAGGAGCTGGAGCTTCGCAAACCTTTTCAAAGACCCTCCTGAGCTCATTTGTCCAATCACCCAACTGCCTAATGTGGACGCTCAAGTAATCATCTCCAGGTGATGAGGTAATTGAAAATGGATGCCTGTGTAGAAACACCAATTCTTGTAATCAATCCTTTTACGATAATTGAAAATTGCAGAGGTGATTCCTCACTTACCACTCGAATGGAGAAACAGCTGGGCACTGGACGAACATGTATTGTCCACTCTTGTAACGGAATTGGGAAGGCTTGGTCATTTGCAAGGTCAGGACTTTGCCAGGATAAAGAGCAACCTAGTTGTTCATTAAATCAAAGAACAAATCAAGATGTGGGTTCATGTCTTAAATGGAAATTCGTGATTGTAATGTACCACAGTATGCTTTATAATTACCTTAATGAGCCGGACGGCATAGAAACCTGATCTGAAGAATCTGAGGGTCCTCTCAGCTGCATATAGAATTACTGGAATGGCTATATACATCCATGTCTGCGAAGTTAGAAGATACAGAAAAACAAAACGTCAGATGGATGAGGTAGTGGTGAAGATGTTGCATTTAGTAGTTAGTCTCTTACCGTCTTTTGATACCAGACGGTTTCCATGTAGAGATAGATGCCGTGCACGATGAGTAAAGCATAGACGATGATGAATAGGTGGTGGGAATACCAGAAGGCATTGAAACCAGTCAGCTTGGTGAAGGGTTTGGGCAGCCTACTACGTCTGAACCAAGTTGTCGCGAGTGTCATCGCGATTGCCATTAATATCAGTATAATAACTCCGGTCAGGGGCTCTAGTTGTGACATGATTTGATTATATGTGGGCTTAACCGGACCGAAGTACCCTGCTAAGTACATGTTGTAGGCTTCTGGAGACGACGCAATTAGCCGAGGGAAATCGCAGGCGAGATGGTCACCGGCATGAAGGATTATACCGATAACGATTGCCGCTGCTATTGACTGTGAGAATCAAAGGCATTAAAAGGGTCAGAATGGCGTATCCAAGTTCCAAAATCCAAAATCTAAAATCCAGAAAGGGGGTTTTACCTTGTGAAAATTGATATTGTCGTCGAAGGGGAATATCTTCGAGAGCCAAGTGGATCGCAGCCATGTTATGGTGTTTCTGCAAACCGGAAACAGGATAAGGGCCATGTTCAATTTTATGGTCTCGGCACCACCCTTGGCAAAGAGAAGGCAATAACCCATGACTTGAAAAGCAGCCTTGTGTTTGTATTGAATCCATTTCCAGACAAAGAGGCCAGCCATGACCCCAATCCACACCACAAACAACCAGATCCTCTTCCAGTTCTCCTCCAAGAAGTAACCTGCCTTGGTACGCCATTTCTGGATTGGACTCCTCCTCCTTAGCCCCTGCAGATTCTGGCTCAATGCCTGGCTCGTGTAGCTCAAGGCTTGGCTGTAATTCAGATAAGTGTCCTTCTGGAGCAGAAGCGTCTCCAGTTGCCACAGCTGCATCGACCATCGTCACCATAATATTCAGTTTTGATAAAAAAAATTCACAATCCTAATCAAAACACTGGAGTACTAAGACCACCGACGGACCCTTTACAGATCAGGAACAAGCAAGCACGCTAGGTAGTAGCAGGTAAGATGCAAAGCAATCCCTAACCGAATAAAAGTAGACCACAGAGAGAAAGAGAGTGAGTGACTCGTTCCTAATCTTTCATTTCTTCCCTTAATCAACTTCTTCAAAGCCTGTAAGCGAGCTCCGCTAGCTTTAGACGACACCGTGATTGACTCCATGTCTCTCAGTCTAGGAACAAGTTAACAAACCAAGACGAAAGCAAAAGTACTGGTCAAACTTTATCTTCCTTGGACGGTGAGGAAAGGTTTTTCTACAGATTGGGGAGGTGATGTGGCTGTTTTTGCCACGTGGCAAATGTAGCCACGTGGAGCGATAGGTTCCTCTTCCTCATACACCGTAGTACAAAACCTTTCGGGAGTTTCCATAACGTAACTTAAGAAGTCGAAAAAACAGTGAGGGGGAGGGAGCCCACCTCAATATAGCCAAGCCCTTCTGGATCCAATTCCTCCATGATTAGAGCTGCGTACTCCTCCGCCTGCTCTTTCAGTCTCGACAATTTATTTGCAGAGGCACTTAGTTCGATAATCTGCATTACAGGTTTCCCACAAAATGATTAAACAGATTAAAAAACAGAATTAGAATGTTTTTTCTTTTCTAAACAAAAGCTATTATATTAAATGAAAATCATAATCCCAAAAAAGTTTTCTAATTTTCAGGAATTTAATCCGATATGAGTTGCCACCCAACGACAATGAAGGATCCCATGAGATTATCTGTCGAAAATCTCTAAATCCGAAAATTCTTTCGGTAATTACAAAAACATTTTAAAGCCTATTAGTTGAAGTAGGCAGAAAGTAGGCAGAGCAAACAAAGAAGACAAGTCGTCGGGGAGAGCTTAGATTAAGAAGGGGAATGAGATATTCCGCACAGGCAGGTTGGAGTTGTTGGTTTTGGCATTCGAGTCCTTTTACGTTTACCAAATCCATTTGAAATGAGATAGATTATTGGATTCATGTTCACTTGGTCAGAGCTTCGTTTTTTTAATCTTTCCCACTTGTGGAGTATTTGATCTCAAGTTACTTGGAGAAAGAAAAACTCAACCAAGCTTGACTCACTGTAGATAATAATGAACTAATGAAAGAGAGAGAGAGAGAGAGAGAGAAGAAACCATAGAAAGCAAAGACTACACACCTCCTTCACCTCTTCTTCTCCGATTCGTCCATCTTCGTTCTTGTCAACCCTGCAATTAATGCAAATAATAATATAATGACTGCATACTTTATTCTGTTCTTCTCCTTTTTTGGCTCTAATTAGTTTAATACGTACATGTCGAAGAAGATCTGGAGGCGAGAATCGAAACTTTCGTCTGTGATTTGGTTCCAAAACTCGTACAGCTCGTCCTTACTGATTTTATCGGTCTTCAACCTTCGCCTTCGGCTCAGAGCATCGAACAGCTCCAGAGCAAATTCCTTAGAATCCTTTAATCCTTTTGAAACAAAAAACAATAAAATGTAAGAACAAATGAGAAAACCTTATCATCATCATCACATAGATAATGCAGAGAGAGAGAAACAGAGGTAGAGAACCTATGCATTGCCCAAAATCTGAGCGCTGAAGGAAACCGTCTTTAGCCATCTTCTCGAAGTTGGTTTCCACTTGATTCCATCCATCCACACCTTTGCGGTTACTAATGAAGCGGAGTCCTCGAAGACCTCTATGAGCTCCAGATTTAGTCCGATCGAGCTCTGCTCTCTGTCGACGCATAGCCCTAGCTGCAAGAGCAGAATCGAATCCAGATCCGGCGCCATTCTGAGACGCAGAAAAGGATTTATTATGGCCCCATGAGAACCTTTGCGAGAACTGCTTCACCTTTGAAACCGCCTCAGCTTTCAACTCCTGAGAGAACTGATAGATACGAGTAGACGCACTTCGCCTCATCGTCCCCGACCTCGACATCGTTGCCGGTGTATGAACCCCGGACTCGATTTCAATAGCGCCCGCAGGCTCAACACTGCGAAGGATGATGGTGTCATCATCCTTGAAATCAAGAGTCACTTCAACATACTCCTCCGTCGCCGGTGAAGAATCACCGCTGAATCCGTTTCCGGTGATCGTATCTGAATCCCATCGTCGTTCATGCCCCGCCAGGCCCCTCATTATTGGAGACAAAATCGGAAAAAAACAATTCAATATACAAAATAATTAACTGATCCTCGCTCTTTTAAGGAATGGATTTGCAGAAGTTCGAACGCGTCAAGAATCTCTTAGAAAGGACAGGATCACGCGGAGGTGGTTTCAGATAAAGCAATTAAGCAAGTACGAGAGAGAGAGATGAGTGGGAAAACGAAGAAAAGGAGAGAGAAAAGTGGGAAAAGCTCCAAAAGGACTGGAACAGAGCAATGTTACTGGGGACTTCTTTTTCTTTTCCCCGGAAACAAACGATATTGTCCCGGTACAGTAATATTCCTTTTCGCTTCTTTTTGGTTTCTCTGCTCTTTAGTTAACTCTTCATTTTCCCTTTTGCTTTGAAAGAAGGGAAAATGAATTCGTATTTGAGTACACCAACTCAAGATGAAATGGAAGAGGGACGTTGGGACTTATATGGAATTGGTTTTCTCACCTCTTTTCTGATTCCCTCCCGGGTCACGGTAGCTCCAAACGGCTTCGTCAACTGCATGGAACACCGCTCCGATTGGTCAATCACGCAACCAAAGAAAAAAAAACCTTTGTGAATGTCAACTCCGGACCTTTAATTAAGCTCAAATATCATTTCACATATTTGGGAAATGGTTCTTCCCATGATGCCACTAGTGTGGCGTGGAATATGTATGCCATACTAATGGTAGTGTAAAGAATGATATCATTTACTTGACTTAGAATGGAAAAGAGTGTTAATGTGGGTGTTACATATCATTATGAATTATGAAAGAAGGTGCATGATGAAACCTACACCCTATTATCAAACATTATTTATTTTTATTTTTTGAGAAAATGGTTTCCACACATTCATTTCGATTGTTATGACTATTGTTGAAAGAGAAGTCATGGTCTAGAGTCTAGATTCTAGATTAGGTACTAATCAAATTTTAAAGGTTAATTCACTAAACAAGAAAAATACCCTTTTTTGCATAGACATGTATCTATCTTATTAATGTGATCCCATGTATATTCTAGTAAGTGCACTCTCCTATAGACTTGGATTTTAAAGATCTATTTTTACCATGTGGTAAACTTCTATAAGACTAAAACTTGATATGTGAGTAGGATACTTAGTTAGGGGTTTGCCTATCTACAAAATTTTGGTCATTGCCATAGGCATGACCATAGACATGTATAAACCAAAAAGGTCCCACTTCTTTATGTTGTAAAACTAAAGGTATGAAACAAGTAAATAGATGTAGCATGCTAAAATGTATAGCTACTGTATGCATACATGTTGCATGCTAGTACAATCCAAATATAGTTGACCTTTGACCCCATGGCTTTATAATGTGTTATGACATTTAAATGGGCCTATTTTATGGTAGATCATTTATATATGTCATGCCAATAAGGAAAGTTGAACTCATGAACTCTTAATTGTGAGGGTGTTGATCCTTGCCAACATATAATTGACAAGGATCCACACCTCTTGCATCATAAGAGTAGCCAGTTGTAAAAAGGCTGTATCCTACCATACCAGTAATGTAAGGGAATTTTAGGACCGGGCTTATCTTTGTAATGGAAGCCAAGCCTCTTACAACTTTGTGTATTGCAAGTTAGGCCCATTCTGTTAGGTCAAGGCCGAGGCTGACACAATTTCTTACATAATGTCAATGGGTTATGGTGCAACATATACTCTGCCTCACGATTCTAACCATTGGTTTTACCTTAAAAAAAATAAAAAATAAAAAGTTTTTAACTATTGGTATTGTATCCACGTATTAGTCAATATTCGTATCACCAGCATCTGATACGATAAAATATGGATTGAAAGTATCGGTATCAATATCGACAATGATCAATACGACCATCGATATCAATACCTGCAATCACCATGCTCTCTCTCTCTCTCTCTCTCTCTCATATTGAATCTCTCATTCATTAAATTTATATCTAGGCCAAATTTGGCCGCAATTCATAATTTCTTTAGGATCATTTATTTTCCACGTAAAATATCTGAATTTTTTCTTTTTAGTAAAATAAAAAAATTTTGTTTTGAAGTAAAATATAAAATAAATGCATTGGAATATAATAGAATTTTCACATAAAATATTATTTTCACACGTAAAGTCTTAAGAGTAAATTTGACATGTGACATGACTTGGAACAAGCTAAGTCCAAGTAGATGGATGGAATATAGAGATAAATTCCCAGCAAAGATGTAAACTTGGTGATTTGTAATATGTTTGCATATGGGGTTGATGAGAATTCTTTCCATGTTGTGGATTGCCAAGCGATGAAAGTCTAGTTTTCGTTAGCAATAGTTAGACAAAGCATAAAATGAAGTAAATAGTCAAAAGTTGCGAAAGAATATTCTTTCCTTCATTGCACTTCACATCTAACGAAAGAATTTATTGATTGTCCATGTTCACACCTACAATTATATAGACAATTTAGATCATGAGGTGCGGCAAATGATATCATACATTAATAGACAATAATGTCATTTCATGTGAGAAGGAGAGAAAGACACACAAAAAGATGCTAGCATACCCTACCTCAACAACTTAGAGAACCTTTTCCCATAAAGTATTACATAAAATAATTATTTTTCAATCATGGACTAGGCTTACATGAAATCTACGTTCACTCTCAAAATCTATTTCTAACCCCTCCCCTCCCCTCCCCTCCCCTCCCTCCCCTCCCGTTAATTAAATCCAAGAGAAAACCTGGCATTGTCCGATACAAAATATTTAAATTCTTGACTTGTTATATATATTTGCCATTATATTCGTTGATTAAGAAATAATATAAATGCACATTAACCAAATATATGTTATATTTGACAAGTAGGACCCGTTCACCAACCCCCACACCCCCCCTACCCCCCAAAAAAAAAAAAAGTAGGACCCTTTTCTTTCAAAAAATTTCAATATCTTCACATTCTTTTCATGTTACATAATAGGAACAAGAAGGTCACTAACACAATGTCAAAGCCAATGAGTCACGCTGGCTAATTCTCCCACATATTACATATAGGATGATTGTTGTCATTATTCAGTTATCCTAGTTCCTCAAATATTGTTGATTTTCAAATATTAACATAAATCTGGTCGAAAAAAAATATATATAAATATTAACACATTGAAAAGTGTAAAACGTTGATTGATTTAGAAAAACATAGTTATGGCTTTAATGTGTCAAAATTTATTTAAAAATAAGAGAAAAGGAATCCTGAAAGACAGCGTAGCCCTTGACCTAGATACCGAGGGGGTGAAACTCTTATGAGTGGGGGACATAGATTTTATCTATCCATAAAAGTTGAATCATATACAATCTACCAAGCGGCAATTATTGACTTTTAAAATAAATGGGTATAACAAAAAAAGATTCATAAACTAGATGAATAGGAACTATACTAAAAATAAATAAATAATAATAATAATAAATAAAAAATGAGAGAGGTTTTTCCACGAGGACTCAAATCCTCTATGGCTGGCAGTGAGGATCCAATGGTTGGGAGGGCTTTGGCATGCACCTCAGCCATCGAATGCTCATTGCCACTCATTGCCTCCCCACGGAGGATTTTTGTGTTTCCCACAGTGCCTTTGTTGGGAAAAATTTACACACCACACCAATAGTAGTTGAAAGAATGGAATCATCCACATGATGTCTACACGGATCAATATAGGAGAGATTGTCTGGAGGCACATGTGGAATTTGCATTCCAAGGGTACTGATGAATGGTGACTTACCCAATTATGATTTGAGAAATTGAATTGGATCAATATCAGTCCTATCCGCTCCCAATTGTCGGCCAATACTATATCGTTAGATCAATACTGATGAAGACGTAATAAGGTAAAAAAAAAATCGATTTTTTTAATGACAATCAGAGACCAATTTCGGTATCTTACACCATGTACCCCAGGGCCAAACAAATAAGATGACCAACATCTGCCTTTTAAATATTTTCTCTATCGATCCGTTCCAGAAGGGTTTAGTTTGGACTGGCCAGAACTGGACCAATCGCAGTCAATAAAAAATTTCAAGCCCAACCCCAGAGCCCCATTTCCCACTCCCCAAGGCCCAACTCGTCCCGTAGATGGCTGCGAACTCGTTCGTTACTCGCCAAAGTCGTGCTCTACTGCTTCCAGTAATAGGACGAGTCGGGTCCAATTGTGTACCCGAGTCTTGATTTTTCTTGAATAGGTACACCAATTTTAATTTTTTTTGTTACAACAGTCTCTGTTACAACGCGGCAAAACTAAATGATTCGAACGAAATCCAATGAATAATTATAATTTTTTTTAGGCTATACACCTAATTTTCAGGTATTGTAGTTCAATCGGTCAGAGCACCGCCCTATTAAGGCGGAAGCTGTGGGTTCAACCTCCGTCAAATCCCGACCTAGGATCCAATGAATTAATCAATTCATTTCTCCATTTTCTGCAAAGAGGGGGAAAAGAGCAGGATATAATTCCCAGTATCGGATCAGTATCGATCATCTAAAAAATCAATACAGTATCTCTGCTTCTTAGCATTGGGATTTTCGTATCTAACAGAAGTATTCTGATTTTCTTTAAAAAAAAAAAAGGTTTTTCAGAGTTGAGATTGTTAAGATGATGTAAGGAGGAATGGGGATTTTTTGCGATTTTACATCTTTAATTCCTCTCATCATCTTATAAGGACAACAAAAATATGGTTACATATTCTACTTGGCTACATACAAACAACCCTTTAATTTTTCAAATATATTTTTTTAACCTATCATGCTTTGCTACTAAAATCCAAAATAGATTCTTTATTTCCTATATTTGGTTAGTATTTATTTTCTTATTATTGTAAATTAAGTTTTCGAGTTAACCACAGCATCATTTTTGGTAATCGATTTTTTATTTTTTAAATCTCACATTCCTACTAATGAGGCCTCAATCCCAAAAAAAAAAAAAAAAAAAAAAATGGTAGAAAGGCCTCAATTAATCAAAACGTAGATTTGAATATAAAAGGGGAGGAGGAATCCCATGCCATTGTGGTGGTCAGGCCTTTTCTCTTTCTTAACCACGTGGGTCCCCAATTGATGAAACAAAATTCCATGCCGTAATTGATATGGCAAGGAAGTTCTCCAAAATATAATAAAAATAACAGTAATTTACAATGCTACCCTCTGGAGACTGCTATTATTATAGGAACACCCCTTATTTTTTACCAAATTAAACTCAGACCCCCTACTGTCAGTCTCCGTTAAGTAAGGATTTAAAATGATATTTTTAACCTTTTAACTAAAACATATAATAAATCATATTTTACCTAAGTTACATCTCCCTGAGTCGTTAGTCGTGAGTCGTGAGTCGTGATTGTCCGCAACAGTAGTTACAGCTGACGATTCCATCTTCTTCTCCAGTGGAACCTGTCACTCATTCACTCTCTTTCTCTAAACCTCGAGGCCGACTTGGGTGTTCTAAAAAAGAAAACCCAAATGCATAGTCATGGATTTTCAATCACGGAAAATTTTTCGCCAACAACCCAGATCGTATTTTCCTACGAGCTTTTAGATTCATTTTAAATGCTTTTTAGTGGATTCCAATTGGAACCCTCCCTACCTCACGCATGAGCACATGACATTCTAAGCTTCTATAGTTTTGAACTGTGACTCTTAAACTTTTTCCCACTCTCTTGTTTGAAGGCCATCAAGGGTCGGTTGAACAGACGAAGAAGATATTTTGGGGGAAACTGAGACAACCACTTTTGAAATTGTTTGCAGGTTTGGAGTTGCACAAGTTTCATTCTCCTCCTTTTACTCTTCTCTGGCAATGGTTGTGAATAAGTCCTATGTTCTTCTTATTCTCTAGGAGTGGTAGCGACAATGTTTGCTTCTGCTTGCCTGTTTTTCCAGAGAAATACTAGCTGCATTCCTCGTTTCCTTCCCCAAAATGGCCATGGCCCGCGCCTGAGGGTGACGACAGAGGACTCATTGCTCCTGTATTATAGGGGTGCTTTTTAGGAACATCATGAACATTAGGGGTGTCAATTCTTAAATCGAACCGGTAAAACCAGCTGGACCAAACCGATAACAACACGGATCGAACCGAACCGAACCGAACCGAAGCCTTATTGGGTCGGTTTGGTTTGGAGTATTGCAATCCCAAAACCAAACCGAAACGCATCGAAAATCGGATGAACCCGAAACCAAACAGAAACCGGCTCAAAACTCGGACCGAAACCGAAACCAAACCGGTAAGAAACCGAAACACTCCAAAATTCATTAAAAAAATCAAAATTTACATAGTTTTGTAAACATTTGTATGGAAAGTCGAATCCAAACTGGACCAAAAACCAAAACCAACCCGATTACAAATCGATTTAAGAAATCGAAGACAAACTGAAACCAAACCGCACCGAAACCGAAACCAAACTGAAATCGGAATTTCCTTATTGGTTCGGTTTCGGTTTCAACTTTTCCACACCGAAACTGACTCAACCCGGATCAAAACCGAGCCGGACCGACTGATTGACACCCCTAATGAACATGCTCCGACGATGCCCTCCTTTTGTTGAGGTGTTTCTGTTGGTTGCCGATGCCACTGCCGTGATCGCCAGTGCTCGATTTGGGATAAAGGTAAAAAAAATCAATTAAAAATGGGCATTTTAGGTACTTCTAAGGGTATTTTGGTATTTAAAATAAAATAAAATAGTTGACATCAGCATATAAGGTATATTCATTAACAAAGATTGACGGTAGGAGTCTGAGTCTAATTTGGTAAAAGATAGGGGGGTGTTCTTATAGTACTGACATTCTCCAGGGGATGGTGCTGTAAATTACCCTAAAAATAAAGAATATATTTAAAAACGAAAGAACTCTCGAAAGTAATAACTCTTTTTTTTGTTTTCCAATAAGAATAATTCACACTATGTTCCCTCATCTTCAACTAATAGGAAAGAATAATCTTATAGTTGATTTTTCTTCTCTCATAATTGTGGAAAACTTTCTTCTAATTTAAAATTAATTTCATTTTCTTTCCCTAACAAATTATAACAATTGGGATTAAACTTTATAGATTGATATGGAAGGGGTTGGTAGAAAATAAACAACTCCAAGAGGTGGTTGATGGAGAATTGATCTCTTATTTTGATTTCATCGAGTGAGGTGGTGGATTTGGGTCGGGTCGGGTATTTTTGAAATAAGGAGTTTGTCGGTCTCTGATTGAATTTACTAAAAGCAAAGTACATCAAATCGATCATTATTGATTCGATTGGATTTTTATTGGTCTTGATCAATTCTCAATTTTGACCAGTTCCATCAAAATACAAATTAAGGCGTAACTGTCAAAAAATTTAATAATAATAATAATTTTTTTTTTAAAATTAAAAGTAGAAGTAAATGTGTCTGATATGGTCTACGCCAATTCAAGTCAGATGAGTATGCACGAGTATTAGATTGGTTTTGACCGTGATTGATCCCAAGTTTTAAAACTTATTTAATCTTTATCATAGTTTTAAAAATCGGATCGAATTAGTGGACTGGGTTTTGGAGAACCACTGTTTAAGGAATCCGAGGATTGAAAACTCAGACTAATTCAGGTTGATTTGGATCCGATCCTAATTGGAATTGACTGAGATTGATTAGATCCATGACCAGATAGCTTTCTTAATTGAAATCAGATTGTGGATTCCGATCAAATCAAAATTGACGGAAGGGAATCATCTGGGTCCCAATTCTGGGTTTATAAACCCAAATGGAATCGAGATCAGATTGACTTATCCAAATTCCGATTCCAACTGCTTTGGATCTGCCGATTTGTTCTTTAAGTTTAAGTTCAAACTAATTATGGTCAATTCTGACCAAGGATTGGTGGGTATCGATCAGTTTTGTCTTTGATTTTTTTAAAAAGTATTAATTTATTACTATTTTACCCCTGAAATGATACAGATAACCGATCCAGATCTGTTAGGGATCGAGGATCAGTATCTAATATGTCTGATATGGACGATACAAGACCGATACTTTAAACCATGATTCTGACTGATTTCAACCGATTCTATCGATTCCCATTGAATCAAATGCAAAATCCATGAAAAATGATTCCAATTCCGATTCCGATTACTCTCTCTCTCTCTCTCTCTCTCTCTCTCTCTCTCTTTGTGCTGTGGGGTGGGTAGAGGAAGGACTATATGTGGTGGTGTCAATTAATCGGGCCAGGTTGATTTTAGTTGGGCTAATCAGGTTTTTCTAATTTAGGATCTTTGCACCCTGATTGACCCATTTATGTATCTTTCCTTATAGGTAGACATGGTCCTATTTATAAATGATCAGTTGAGTACTGATCTTTAACGTTACCAAATAAAAAAAAAAAGTACTGATCTTTAACGGAGTACATATAATCATGTCAAACAAACCTTAAATGGTCAGACAACATATTTAATCCTTAACCAAGCTATAAACATGCTCTAAACGGTTTTTAAATTGGTCAAGCCAAGTAAACCTATTATGAACAAACTCTAAGCAGACTCTAAATGAACTTTAAATATATCGTGCTAAGTCCGACTATTAACCAATTAAACGCCATTCAGATAGTACCCTTGTACTAAAAACAATCGAATACTTGAGCTTCAGCGCAATATGTTTAATAAATTGGTAAGCCAATCTCAAATTTTTTCGATTGGACTTGATCGGGGTTGGAATTGACACTCATGACTACATGTATATAGCACGCATAAGTGCATATATAACAAGGGCGTCCTATTTTTTTCTTCACTTCCAAATTTAAGTGGTTCTTAATGTGCCACATTTTCTACTTGCGTATCTGACCAGTTAAGAGTCTTCGGTGAGTAAGCTAGACTCTTTTAACACACCCCAAAAAAAAGTCTTGGGTGAGGGTGAGTAAGCTTGACTGCATAATTTTTTTTGTTTAATTTTATAAATTAATTATAAGAATAAGTTTTGGGTCCGAAATTAGGATTCTCGTGCCTCCACTCTTTTGTTTGCTCTCTCTTTTTTTATCTAACAATGGAGAGGCTTTATTAATTAATTAAACTTATCCTTCATAGTAATGAAGAGAGCGCAAAGTTTTGTTAAGCAAAGGAAGCTAAGTAGGTGGAGGAAAAGATTGTGAAGATGTGGCCGCTGCTGTACCTCTCACATGAAATTGGCAGACAATGCTGTACTTCGGTTATAAGGAAAACCCAATAGAAATCAAACATTTTTCACATGTTCTTGGTAGAAATTATAAAATATTGGAAAGAAGGAATATGTTTGGTGTGGCTGCATGCATGGTTTTAGGTATAATAACGATAACTTAGTACGATGATACAACTTGGTTGACTCCCTCATCCGGAGGATGATGATCTTCTACCGCAGATGCAGTCGTGTGGTGAGTATTGAACGATCGAGACAATATCGGCACATGCCCCGATGTCATGTCGGCTATCGAATCCTTGCCGCACTAGTGGCAAAGGATTTTTTTCGTCATCCGAAGGGTGTTGTCCTTAGTGCGTAGGACTTCTTGGCTCAATTCCATTATGTGATTGTTTGATTTATGTAATTCGAATATTTTGTGTTGGATACACTTTAAGAAATGTATTGTCTTATTTTTACCAAAGATAGTGTCCTAGTGTAATTTGTCGATTTGTATAGCTGTAATCCTGTAGTAACAAAAAAAAAAAAAAAACTACTTGTGACCATGGTGAAGAGAGAACCTTTTCAACGTGTGCAATATAGGTTGATAATGTATTTTAAGAAATCATATCAAAAGTAGGTTTAATTTCAAAAAATCCAATATGCAAATTCTATTCGCTCTCAAAGTTTAGAAGTATAGTTCTTTCTCTTTAATCACAATTTAGAGTTGAGATATTCAGGATAGAGTGCTAGGGACCCACAAAAATATTGAGGTTTATAAGATGCGATGACAAATATACACTAAATCAATAATAAGTCCAGATGTTTAAAATCATAGGTAAAAGACTAAGACTTTGTTTTGTATGATTTCTTCGAATATATTATCGATATGTATATCAAACACAGCCTTAGCCTCCAAATTCCCAGGGTAGGAAAAAAAAAAAAAAAAACCCTAATACTTGATGAGGTAAAATTGCATACCCGAGTTAAAAATTTGGGCTAAGCCATAACATTTGTAGGCTAGGGTAAGGTTATTTCTCTTCTGGGCTTAGCCTAACCACAAACCCGCCGGGCTTGGAGTCATGGGCTTGGTTAGATATCCCTAAGACTGGACAGAGGCCTTAAAGCACCAGGCCTGGGCCTTAATATCTACCCTAAAAACAGTCCACGAAAACAAATTTGCCACAACGCCAAAATATTTGAATCAAATTCTTAAAGGGTAAAAGATTCGCACGATGCCTATGTGAATGAATCCACACACCAAGAAGCATAAATGGTGGGTTTCACATATTTTTTCTCTCCTTGAAATCCCCTATTTTCGGATTGGTCACCCATCCCTTACATTACCTGTAATTTGCATACGGGCATTATAACAACTCTCCCCATTTTAAAATATGCTTATGTTACAAATACGAGTAGATGATGATAAAAGTAGTTGAAAAAGAATCCACTAAACAAGCAGCATAGGGAGCGCACTAATAAAGGTGTGTAACAGTTTCATGCATAGGAGGGTTATAAGGTTATTTCATGTTAAGATGAGAGAGATAGTATGTCAAAATATAGGACCACATGATGGACCTTGGAGGCAGGTGCCATGGAGGAAATACATGATACTATCAATGAAAATTATTTTGGAAAAAGATTCCCATGACTTTAGTGTAGTCGGCTTCTCTCTCTCTCATCCTTACCATATAGATCCTGTATCTATTTTACCATTGTCGGCACCACTCGTGTGGGAGATTTTTCCATATTGGATAGTGGAGAATGCTTCCCAATTTTATTTATGAGGAAAAAAATGTTTTTTAGTCACGTGGTCCCTATGCCTAAATGATAAGGGGGTGCGAAATGACACCGCCACCGCTATGAAATGTAAAAACCCTATAAGTGTGGTTACCCATATACATTCTCTCTTTAGCCTTCACGCTGATGCAAGAACTACTCAACCTAAAAGCAGTGTCTTACCTAAAAGTTAATCAAACAATTTGTGCACTCAGACCCAACGAATAACACTTATATATATATATATATATATATATATAAATATATATTATTTATTTATTTATTGTACATGTTATTTGACATTCTTGTCCAATCAATGACATATCTATTAGCTCAACAGCAACAGGCTCAGCTTTTTTGCGTGGCTCATATTATTGAATATGTGAATGTATGACCTTTTAAACCCAAATCCCCAATGCCCAAACCCACCCTAATCACCAAAAAAAAAAAAATTTTTCAGAACGTTGCCTTGGCGAGTCCTTCCATTTTCCTATCTCTCCCGTTTTTCATGTGAAAAGAAAACGTTTGCCTTTTGTTTTGGGGAGGAGAGAAAACAGTGAATCACTTTAATTATAATTAAAATATATATATATATATATATGGAAATCCTAATTTCTTCTTGGAATAGGTTAAAATACAAGGGGACCCAACCCTAGGTCCCAAAACTCAAACTATGCTCAACTCTGTCGGGCTCAAGCCAATCCAATTCGATTTTAATTGATCATGATTGGGCCAGGTTAGACTGGATTGGTCCTATTTGCCATGATTTTTTTTATGGTCGGGTTAATTTTGATTGGCAGAAGAAGAAGATAAATACACAATTAAAATTATGAAGTATAGCACAATAATAGATGTTTATAAGAATCAATTACCCAAATTTCATTGTTCTGAATAAAAGGATATGTTGTTAGCTCTAAATTATATTATATAAATCATGGTTAAAATCAAAGCTGGGCTAGACCTAGGTCTCAACCCTGACCTAAGGTCGGTGTTTTTCAACCCTAACCTACTCTCATGGTAAAAAATCTTAGCGCAGGCCTTGTTCGGGCTCAATGCGGGTTAAGATGGGTTCAGGCCATTAAGGCCAAACTTACACCTCTAATTAAAATGACCTTGCTATTGTCCTACATACGAAACTATTTTGTCATACCTCATTCGTGGACTCCCCTGTGCCACTTGCTCAAACCATCTCCTTTTCATCGATGGGGAAAACTTCTCTTAATTTAGCAAAAACAGAGGCAAAACTTCCCACAACATAAGAGTACAATTTCCCCCTCACATAGTTTTTTTATTATGAAAATTGCCTAGGTCTACTAGATAAGAAATTGTCCATTTTATTACATTCTTTCATACTCTTAACGTGGATCCCATATGATAGACTCTAAACATACCATGTGAAACTTTCCAATCATCAACATGATTCTACAGGTACTGTATCTTCTCTCCGCTCCGGCGTGACTTCATAGGAGACCCCTCCATTCATTATCCACCGATAAACTTCAACAACTAATGAGTAGCCCTATGTCAAGACCGATCCCCCCTCCACCGTGGGCCCCGCCGGATGGTCCGTTGGATCCTGAGGACGAGGCGATAACACTGAACGAGATCGCTGAGAGCCGTCTTGTGGAGGCAAACGTTCTTACTTTACTGGGCTACATTCTAGAGGGCAGATCTTACCGGCGACAGGCAGTATCAGAGGCGTTAGTTCACGGCTGGAACCTGAAACACGGTGTCGATATTTCTCCCATGGCTGGTAACAAATTCCTATTCCAGTTCCATCACCTGTTCGACATGCAGAATGTGCTTGAGGAAGGGCCCTGGTCTATCTCAGGCAATCTTCTATTGCTAGCACCATGGTCTGGCGATGATACTGCGATCCTCCGATTTGCAGATTTTTGGTTGAGTTTCATGGTGTTCCTCGTGAACTGTGTTCTTTGGAGTTTGCGCAACAGATGGCAAAGAAGATAGGAACTCCAAAAAAAGCCATGCGCACTATGAACTCCTCCTTCGGGGAGAGATAGGACTATCTCCGCTGCAGGGTGACTATCGATATATCTCAACCACTCCGTTCATCCATCCCAGGCAAGAGTCAAGTGGTCTTGGTTGATCCCATACAGGTGAGGTATGAACGACTTCCAATCTTCTACTGTTTTTGTGGTTTCATAGGCTATGACGACCGTCGCTGTGACCGTTTGTTTGAGGCTCACTCCACCCACCATCACCAGCATGGCTGCCCCCCAATGCCCACATGCCCTAAGGCCCCTCGTCTTAGCATTCCACCAAACCTGCGTGCCATCCCACCACCACTCCGGTTATCCGAAGCAGCCATCTCTGTGGAGTTTCCCATCACCATTGATACTACTTCCCCTGCAACCAACCCCTCCCCCCACTAACTCTACCGGAGAAGAAAATCTCATTGCTCAGTCACCGGCGTATCTTCAGCCTGTCCACGTGGATCTTCCCAATTGGCTCTACAGCATATCAATACAGTCACATTCCCTGCCAGCCCCTCTGCCATCCAAGGATCGTCCTCTTTTTAGAACCCTGCCATTAACCAACTGCTGCACCCATCAGCCTATTCTGTCCATGGTCCCCATCCCATCCTGTCCCATGCCAATCATTCCCCCTCCATGATGTAGCAACCCATCAACTGATCCCACACCTTCTCCACCATCTTGACATGTCAGCAGCCATCCTGAATCTGTTACCAATTCTTTCGAACTGTCATATCATGGGTCCTACCCACCAACAATAACCATCACCCACCACCATATCCCATAATCACCTAGCCTTACCCTCGCCCCCAGCCGTAGCATCTCAGGCCCACCAAGAAATCTAGCCCATTGAGCCTTGTCCCGAGTCTCCCGACCACATCGCCTCACGTGTTTCCAACAGCCCATCCACCGAAATTTCCTTAGCCCAACCTGAAACTAGAAGTATAACCCACTTACCAACTATTCAGAAAACACCTCACATTCTAAAACATCAGGAAAACCTCAGTTTCAAACCCAGGCCAAACGTAGAAGACAAACTAAGGGGTTGCAATGGCACTGTTCTTCTTCGGAGGACACTATCAGCAGGATGGAGCATTTTTTATCAGTAAACCCTTTGGAGGCTGGGGAGAATCAGCCCCAAGGAGAGTTATGAAGGTTATTAGCTGGAAATGCCAGGAGTTGGGGAGCCCTCAGACAATTCGTGCCCTGAAGAACCTCTCCCACTCTATTCGGCCTAATGTTATTTTTCTTATGGAGACAAAATCACAGGACAGCAGAGTGACCAACATATGTAAGAAGTTAAACTTTCAATACAATGTTACTATTCCACCTCAAGGTAATTCGGGTGGCCTTGCTTTGCTTTGGAATTCAAATCTCTACGTTGATATCCTCCACTCGGATTCCCATATAATTGATACCAAGGTCACGGAGTCTACTGCCTCATCTTTCTTTTTTATTGCTGTGTATGGAGCCCCAATTAGAGATAACCGTCAAGCAATATGGGATGAACTCATCTCTATTGGTTCGACTCGGTTTGAAAAACGGATTTGTTTCGGAGATTTCAATTCCTATGTTTCTTGGCATGACAAGTCGAGAGGAAATCATAAGAGCTCGAAAGACTCAGGAAACTTTAGAGACATGATCCCAACCAGGGAAAGAAACTCGCGTTAAATCTGTAGCATTATCTATGCATACTTTTATAGCATCTCACTTTAAATTGCCAATCGGTTATCATAAAAAAATTAACAAGGCTTGTGCATATTTCTTTTGGGGAGGTAACGAGCACTCCAACAAAACCATTGGATCTCCTGCAAAAGACTAAGCAAATCAAAAGAAAATGTCGGTCTGGGCTTTAGGGACTCCCAACTCCATAATAAAGCCCTCTTGGCCAAGTTGGCGTGGAAGCTCTGGAACGACCCGTATAACACTTGGTGCAAGTTTGTGAAGAGCATTTTCTACCCATCGGTCCCTTTCCTCCAAGCTCGATTGGGATTGCAACCCTCATGGGCAAGGCGTAGCATTCTTGAAGGGTAGGTCAATTCTTTCTGCTGGTCTTTTCTGGTGCATTGGCAATGGAGATAATGTTCATGTGTGGGAGGATAACTGGATTCCAAGTTCACCCACTCTTAAAATCCAGTATCCGCGGCTTCGAGGATGCTTAGTAGACAGAGTTTCTCAACTGATCGATTTGGATAATATGTGTTGGAATCGGCAAATTATTGACTCTACCTATTGATGCCAAAGCTGTATTACAGATCAAACTCCCTCTATTCCCAAGTGAGGACTCTCTAGTTTGGGGTGGCAATAAAAAAGGTATATTCAGTACCAAGTCAGCTTACCATCTCCTATGTAACAGGCAGTAGAAAAAAGTGCTAAGCAAGCCCTCATCCTCCTACTCTTCCATTCCTCTAAGTTCCAAAGGTGATTTGGAAAACAATCTGATCCTGCAAGACTCTTCCCAAAATCATAAATTTTCTATGGAAGTACTGTTCCTTCGGCCTAGCTACGGGGGAAGGTTTTCTTCGCAGAGGCATTAACATTGATCCTCAATGCCATAGATGTGGTGCCTGCCCAGAGACGATAGATCATATAATTTTTGAATGCCCTTTCTCAAGGGCAGTATGGTTCTGCTGCCCGCTCTCTATCAGGTTCAGCGATATTGGGGTATCAAATATTATTGAATGGATATAATCTTGGATTCAGTTTCAGAAGATGGACAAGATTAACAAGCCATCAGCCATCACCCTATGCTCGTTCATTTGTTGGCAAATCTGGAAGGCAAGGAACGACGCACGTATTAATGGTGCCATCCTATCGCCTCTTGAGGTCTGTTCCTCTGCTGTCTGAGCCTTCGAAGAATTCTGGGAGGCAACTTGCAAAGCATCTGGCCAGATCAACTCTCATACACCTCCTCCTCAGACTGCTTCCTAGGTCCCTCCGCCAATGCACCATGTCAAGTTGAACTGTGGTGCGTCTCGCTCAGCAAACAGCGATAGATCTGGAGTTGCCTTTCTTCTGCGAAGCACTAAGGGTAGATGTATATTGGCTATTCTACAAGGGGAAGCACTGATCATACGATCAAGGCTGCTGCACACCTTAGGAGAGGGTGTTGATAACATCTTAGTGGAGTCTGATTGTAAGGAGCTCATAGCCCTCCTCTCTACTATCAAGCCCACTCCACTGGACTGCCTTCGTATTATACAGGATATCCGGCAGTTCGCAAGCTACTTCGAAAGCTACCAATTCTCCTATATTCCAAGGAATATCAACCATGCTGCTGATACCTTACCCCGAAAAGCCTTGTCACTCACGTGTGTGACATCATGGCCAGTCTCCACACCATGGTTAATCACTCTTTGTAATGGAGTGAGTCTTTCACGTTTTAATCAATAAAGCTTCTTCGTAACAAAAATAAATATATAAATAAAAGGTGGATCCCATATGATTGATATATTTTTGGGAGAATTACTAGATTACCCAAAATTGGGTTTTGACTTACAAAAATATCCAACTTGTGTTTGTGATAACATAATTACTCAAATTGAGTTTTGGTATTACATAAATACCCAAAACAGTGCCCTTAGCCCAACCTACAATCCCTTTTGACACTTTTACCCTTCCCTTTTAATCCCGGCTCTTCACTACCTTAGCGTCATCTTCTTCACAAAGAAAAAAGGAAAGTCACGCCGTCTTCTTCATAAAGAAAAAAGGAAAATTACCAAGGCCAACAACATTGCACCACCTCAATGGTGGCTCTCCTGAGTCCCAACCAGATCGCTTCAGCAGGTTCTGTAGCAATCTTTAATTTTTTTCGATCCAAATCCCACCTGTGCAACAAAAGCATTCGTTAAGCCCCGAAGACTATCATTTTACGATAGCTTCTCTTTTCTCAGAAGCCCAAGCCACCATAAATTTTTTTGGAGAAAACACCAATCTTTGCTGAGCTCCGAAGGAGATGACTGAAAAGCATCACTACCAGCATAATTCAAATACACCTGTGTTTTCTGACAAGAAAACATACCGGTAGATTCAGCGACAGGCAAAGAGAAGGAGGCGCAAAGGGATGAGAGGGAGTTAAAATGGAGAATGGCTAGAGAAATTTAGAAGATGACCGCCATCATTGAATCTGGTAGGAACCACAATGAAGATGGGTTACAGTTTGTTGATGATCTGAGAAAGCTGGCTAAGCAAGTAGTGTCAACCTTAAATCCAATGTCATGAGTCATAGAATCACTAATCTAAATAGGGATGGGCTGGGGGTTTGTGCCGGCAAAGCATGGAGGTGAATTTTCATCCAGGTTGTATAGAGTTCAAGACGAGTCTGTCAAAGGAGAACCTTAAGATCAATTGCTGAAATTGATGAAAGATTATCCCCTAGCGTGGTATCATTGGTGGATTTCCAACCTAGCATCGGTGCTTAGTTGTTCCCAATTTCTACGAGCACACCGGAGATGGGGAGGTGGGGTAACATTCAGGAGGGGTTTGAGTGAAGGCTTCGATTGTACTGTAGTTGGAGTATGGGTTGGGATTGGGGTTGAGGTTCTAGGCTTCGAGTGACAAAGACGTGAATCTTCGGCTATACATTCTTTTAAAGGAGTAGGAGCAGGGGCAGGTTGGGCGAAGGTCGTTTTCTTAGAATGAGGAAGCGGAGGAGGAGAGAGGAGGAAGGAGGTTATTGTTGCCTTCACAAAAGATGGGAATAACTAGGGAAGAGATTCAAATTCTAAAAACAGGGGTGCGAGCTGAGCAAGGTGGCTGGGTTGTAGCGTGTGGATTCATCTTCACACTAGCTCTATGTGGATCCCACATGAGTGATAACATTTTCTAAACCCTCCAAAACCTTCTTTTGGCTAATGTCTTAAGTCAAAACTACAGTTAGATACGCTTTTTTGATGGGGAGGAAGTTATTGGATACTTAGGTGCCGTTTGATAATACTCTGGGATAATGTTTCTGGTGTTCTTCTATTCTGCGGGAATGCAAATAGAACAGAAATATGTTTGGCACGTCCAGTTCATTTTTGTATTCCCCCGGAATGAACCAATGAAAAAGAATGACTAAAGAATACATTGCAAGAGTACCAAAAAGTTACTTTCCTATTTTTTACAAACTTAAAAGAACAAAACCATTCAAAACCCCACAACCCCTTTTCTGCATCTCACGATCAAAAACCCCCAAATCCGTTGCTTCCCTGCAATAGGTTTTCACTCTCTCGGTCGCCGCTTCCCTGCAACGGTCGCCGATTCCCTGTGACGGTCGCCGCTTCCCTGCGACGGTCTCTCCTCTCGGTCGCGGCTTCCTTGTCTCTCTCCTTCGCCGCTTCCCTGTCTCTCTCTGTCGCCGCTTCCCTGCCTCTCTCTCGGTTGCAGGTCGGTCGCCGCTTACCTGTCTCTCTCGGTCGCTGCTTCCCTGCCTCTCATGATCGTCGCTTCCCTGCAACTCTCTCGGTCGCCGCTTCCCTGCAGCAGGTATTGTCTCTCTCTCTCGCTCTCTCACAATCTCGCTCTCTCAGTCTCAAGTATCGACACACTTTCGTACTTGGAAGAGACCTCTTCCTCTGCATATGTATAAACTACAGAATAAAACAAGAATTAAAGTAGCAAAACAGCAAAACCGAACACAATAATGCTCCTCTGATTTATATACAGGGCAGGGACAGAAACTTCCAAATTTGAGGACCCCACTTGCCCTATGTATTGTTTCCAAAGTCTTAGCAGATGGGTCAAACCAGAGACTCTCTAGTGGTGGTGGTGGTTACTATTGTTTAATTGCACCACCCAACAGAGAGAGAGACCATGGAGGGGACAGTGAGGGGGAAAGGGATCCGGTTAGCTCAATATGACAAATTCACTTTCCCTAGCTCCTTTATTGCTTCAACAATTACATGCTTCAACAATCATGAAAATTCTCTCTCTCTCTCTCTAGAGTGTGAGCTCGTGTGTAGAATTTGATAAAGTAGATGAATACTCAAAAGCATGGGTGCTTTGACCTGAGGATAGAATAGTGTTATCATGAAGTGTCTTTCACTCTTTACTCATCTGCCTTTAAGGACTAATTAAACAAAATACTGTGACCTTTGGGACCTTTAGAAAAGGGTTTTCTATTAAAACATTACTCTTTTCATGATAAAAGTTTTCTTTTTCTATCTGGTTATGGTGATCTCTGTTCTTGACTGCTCAAGTTTCGTAGTTGATTACTTTGATCGATCGTGATGGGTTTCTGAAAAATACTCATTTGAACATATTTCATCATTCTCATCTTAAGATTCTTATTTATTTATCTGTTAAATTTTATCATCAGCAAAGATTGTCTATTTATATTAATGTGGCAAGGAAGAAAAATTTCAGTGCTTAATGAGATTGATATTTTGGATGAAGGTTGGTTGTGTAAATTTCAGTGCTTAATGATATTGATATTTTGGACCTGGAAGAGGGCTTTTATTATGATTAGAGTATTCTATTTTGATGAGAATGATGGAAAGATCAATTTGAAGTTCTTGAGCATGATGTAAACAAATACCAGAAAAGACATGTATTTCTATTTTTAGGCTATAATGAGATGTGTTTCTAATTTTAGAGTAATGGCATCCACTTCGAGAGCTAATAACGAGGCAGCAAAATGGATTCAAAGCGAACAAGATTATCTCCTGAAATTAATGGTTGAACAAGTGAAAGTTGGTAATAAGAGTTCCAGCACTTTCAATAAAGGTGGGTGGAACAATATCAAGAAGGGGCTTGAGGAAAAAACTAATCGATCATTTACGATGGTTCAATTAAGGAATAAGATAAATAAAATGCGATTCGATTACAACGCTTTCAAGAAACTACTGGATACTACAGGTTTTGGTTGGAATTCTGTGACGAGGACCTGTACAGTTGAAGATGAGAGTGTTTGGGATGTACACATCAAGGTATACTATACTTTTATATGATTTTTTAATATTCAGTGTAATTTTATCTAATAGCTAGTTTGTAAAATTTTCAGGCAAATCGTGATTGGTTAAAGTTTAGGAGGAATGGGCTACCACATTGGCCTGAACTATGTATAATTTTTGGGGATTCATATGCTAGTGGGATAGGAAGATTCGGGAATGAATCTGATTTCAGGTTTGAAGAGGAATCGAGAGGTGTTGATGATGAGGTGGATGCAGATGTAGATGTAATTCCAACTACTCCATTGGCTAATACCTTGCCAACAGGTTATTATGAAAGCCAAGATCTAGGAACTGATCGTCCTAGAGTCAACAGAAGAGTTGATAGGACACCTACAGGATATAGGAAGAAGAGTAGGACAACTGGTATTGAACGCGCCATACAGACCCTAGCCGAGTCAGTAGCAAACAAGAATACTTCAACCCCTAGCTCAACTCCAATGGGTCTCACTCCAAATACCACAGATTTCAGCACTTCTACTTGTGTTAGATTATTGGAAACCATGAATGATATCCCAAGAGAGTTGCATATTAAGGCGTGCAAGAGGATATTGGTGGATCGGGAATGGAGAGAATTATTCATTACTCTCAAGGATGAAACGAAACAATTGGCTTTTGATGTGTTAGATTGATGGATGATAATCTAACATTTTTTTTTTTTAATATGGATGATTGTATTGAAATACATTTAAGACCTTTTGTAGTAGGATCGATATATTTTGTTAGGTACACTTGATGTAAAAGTGTAATATGGATATTTACACTTTATGCTACTTTTCTAAATATGCCAGTTAAATTTTACATCTATTGTTGTAGCAAAAATTCTGTTGGATGTCTTTTGTTTTAAATACTTATTACATCATCTGATAATTATGCATGTTGGATGATTATAGTTTTATAGATCTTTTGGTACATTTATTAGAGGATAAACATTTGTATGATATTAACAAGTTTAAAATTTATATTGAATCAGTTATGGCAAATGTCAATAATACTCCAATAATCTCCTCTACTGACGACGATGGAGAAGAATTGATTCTCGCAACATTGTTGATAGTACAATATCATTATTCCAGCGATTTATACACTAGAGAACCACGCAGGGATAGTGCATTCACAGGGGCAGCATGGGTACATGAGGTGTTGCATGGGCATGCAAACCGCTGTTACGAAGAATTTGGGTTGGAACGACATGTGTTTTTAAATTTATGCCTACTAATGAGACATCGTGGTTAGTTACAAGACAGTCGCAAAATTAGGGTAGATGAACAATTGGCAATGTTCATGTTTAGAATAACAGGTGTAGGTCCTACTAATTGAGCAGTTGAAGAGAGATTCCAACATTCAGGACAGACTGTCAGCTATTACTTTGGCAAAGTATTGCAAGGAGTGCTTAAGCTTTCTAAGGAGTATATCAAAGACCCATCGTTTGATGAGATTCCTATGGAAATAATTGCAAACAACAAATGGTGGTCATATTTTAAGGTAAAATGAAAAATTTCTTTCTAATAAGTTTACATCAATTTTTAACTTATGATTGTTTTTTGTTTCACATAATAATGCTTTTTGTTGGTTTTTTGTTTTATTTTAATTAGGATTGCATTGGTGCCATAGATGGTACACATGTTACTGCTATAGTTCCCAAGGGAAAACAGATCCTATGTCGAGGACGGAAGGGGATAACAACCCAAAATGTGATGTGTGCCTGCTTGTTTGACATGAAATTCACTTTTGTATATGCAGGTTGGGAAGACAGTGCAAATGATTGTCGTGTATTCAATAGAGCCCTAGAGGATCCTATCTTGCGATTTCCTCATCCTCCCCAAGGGATATCAATTCCCAAATTATCATGTATGCAAATGATTATTGTGTATGATTTTAATGTCTTGCTTTATCATATTGTAGGGAAGTATTACGTTGTAGACTCAGGATATGCGAGTAGGAATGGATATTTGACACCCTTCAAAGGAGAGAGATATCATATACCAGATTATAATGGAGGAAGAAGACAACCCAGAAGTACTAAGGAATTATTTAATTATAGACATTCTTCTTTAAGGAATCATATTGAGCGTTGTTTTGGGATTTTAAAATCAAGATTCCCTATTTTAAAAAACATGCCTCAATTCTCACTTAGTTACCAAAGTTATATTGTGATAGCTTGTTGTGGACTTCATAACTATATTAAATCTGAACAAATAGCAGATGCACTTTTTCAACAATATGGGGAAGATGACTACTATGATCCTAATGAAGAGAGAGTCAGGGTAGTCAACGCTCACGGAAAACAAGAAGATGGTGATATTGCTAGTACTTCTACTACAATTCATCAGGGCAGTCAACGTGTACAAGGAAGGCAGATGAATGAGCTAAGGATACAAATTGCAAATCAAATGGCAGTATATAAGAGTTACCCCTTGATTTGATTATTTATGTAATAAAATTTCAAGACACCTATTTGCAGCTATGATTTTTATTTTGTAATTCCTATAAACTTGAATAGTAGACTTTTGTTTTCTTATTAAGATAAATGTGAAAACTCTTTATGTTTATATTTTATTATTTCCTTTAAGTAATAGTATTTTAAAAGATAATTTCATAAACAAATTATTTATTTATTTAAGTTAAATTTGATCATAATAGCATGTTTGTAATTATTGATTTCATTGTTCAAAAGTGAATTTTTATTATTGTACTCTCTAGAAATAGAAGTGTTTGTCAAACGTTGTTTCTGTTCTTTTCCTGTTCTAAGGACATTTCTGAAATAGTTTACCAAACGTTGTTTCTATTCCGCCAGAGTGTCTTCACAGCATGGAATCGAAAAAGAACACTTCTGTAAAAGAACACTCTCTAGGAATAGAAGTGTTATCAAACGGCCTTTTAGATCGCCCAAAATCAATGAAAACGATACGACGAAACGAAACGTTTCGAAATCCGACTCAAACCAGAGAAAGACACTGGTACGTCCTACTCCTGCAATCCTGCCCATCCAAACTCCAAAACCCTAAAAATGAAGCCCAAACGGACTCAACGGCCAAACGTGTACTTGCACTGCCGCTGCATGCTGCACCTCCTTTCCTCTCCCCTTCTCCCCCTTCTTCTGATCTGAGTGGCTGCGGTGGCTTTGTCCCTCTCCTAGGGTCCTCTAGGCTAGAGGGTTAAGTATTGGAATTGGGTATCATCGAGTTATGACTCGCCCAGCCGAGCTCCAAAACTCCATAGACCTCGCTGCTAGCCACACTTCCGATCACCCCCTTACCATCTCCGGCGACGTCGACGTGACCACCACCGCCACTGATGCTGAGGCCTCCCATGATGGCCTTGGTTTCTGGCAATTCATGGTGGCGGGTTCCATTGCCGGCATGGTCGAACACATGGCAATGTTCCCTGTCGACACCCTCAAGACCCGTATGCAGATGCTCGGCGCCACTTCTACCGCCGCTTCATCTGCCCCCTATCCGACTCAGACTTTACACCATCCCCGCTTCGGCCGTTTTCTCGCATCAATTATACGAACCGAGGGCCCCTTAGGTCTCTACCGTGGCATCGGCGCAATGGGTCTCGGTGCTGGCCCTGCCCATGCAGTTTACTTCTCCGTCTACGAAGTCTGCAAGGAAAAGCTCGGCGGAAACCTTCCAGGCCACCACCCTCTAGTCCACGCGGCTTCTGGTGTTGTTGCCACCACTGCTAGCGATGCCGTTCTCACCCCTATGGATGTTGTGAAACAGAGGTTGCAGTTGCGGAGCAGCCCTTATGGTGGAGTAAAGGATTGTGTGGTGAAGATGCTTAGGGAGGAAGGGTTGAAGGCTTTCTATGCTTCTTACCGCACGACCATCGTGATGAATGCTCCTTTTACGGCCGTGCACTTCGCTACTTATGAGGCCGTCAAGAAGGTTTTGAATGAGGTATCTCCGGAGAATGCGAGAGAGGAGCGGCTTCTTGTTCATATCACTGCCGGTGGAGCTGCGGGTGCCCTAGCTGGTGCGGTTACCACCCCCTTGGATGTTGTCAAAACAAGACTGCAATGCCAGGTTAGTATTTTTCTTTTTCACCATCGGAATCCTCTGGCCTCTGTTTGTTATTCTTTCGTAGATGCCTGAGCAATTATTAAAGCTCCCACCTTTGCCGATATAGATGAGGGTGTTCATTATTTGAAATTGGTCTATTGCTACGATTTCTGCTACTAATTGTTGAAATTGATTTAGCTGCTGTTGAAATGAACTGGGTTTCCTTGGGCTTTGTTAATTATTTGGAAAATTACTATTGGTAGTACCACAGCTACTATTATTTTTTCTACAAATATGTTCTTCAAGCTAGAGCAGAAACCGTGATGTGTACAAGCAATGTGCAGTTTTTCCCCCTTCTCCACCTCCCCCCCCTAGGTTGCAAAATCACAAGCTAATCTCGGGGTCACAACACTTTCATTGGACAGAGCCAGTCTAAGAATTTTATCCTCCGAAGAGAGAAAGAAGAATCAGAATTATTGAATGTGTTAACTGTTAAATGGAAAATTTGTTGGATTTAAGTGTGGTTCAAAAACTTTCATGGCCATTAAATTTCATAACTTCTAAGTTTCAGTGTTTTATTTCTTCCTCTCCCCAGCTTTGTAAACTTTTAATTAAAAAAAATTCATAATGTATTGACTTGTTCCTCATTTTCTCTCTTTGTCCTAACTCCTAATCCCCTTATAAATGGAGAGAACTTAGAAGTGGTTTATAAGATTGGGATTTGGATGCATAGGGACCCTTGGGGGCAGGCATGCCAATGCATCAGAATTGTCTCACATATACATGTGGATTTTAAGGCGCACAAGATAGCCTTAACCTGGCATTACGTTTTGTTTCCTGATTCTTGATCTTTTGTCACAACCTTTGTCCTTGTGGTTATCTAGACTATTCTTACTCAGTTTTTTCAAAGCTCTCTCCATGTCGGAAGGCAGTAAGATACTTCTCTATTGGTTGTCTACCTATCACTCATATTTGGTTGGCCATGTAGGCCCATGGGCTAAAGACCTCTATAAAAGGGTTTGGACATTGCCTGCACTGTTTGTCTGACTATCCATGCACTTAATCTTAGTGTTTTCTGCTACTACTGTGTTCTCTTGAGTTGGCGTGTGTGGTTGTGGTTACACACCTCGGAGGCAACATAATTAAGTCCTGAAGTCTGGATGCCATTAACTCGTGCACTGTGGATTAGATCCAAAGGGAGGAGGGTTGGGGGAACGGGTGAATCAGATGTGAAGACTGTGAAGACAGTGCATCAAAATGCGTTCATTGGTCTACTCTTGAAATAAGCTCTCTCATGTGGCATTTTTTATTTTGGCTTCACACCGGGTAAGTTCTATAGCTGTTTGCAACATTCTTGAATTTGTCATTTGTGACAAGCGTGAAGTCCAGGAGATCCCAAACCATAATAGCCATTGGCAGTGCGATCTTGCTTTCAGTTTAGTGACTGCAGATGTTGTCAATGGTGCAATTACTAAATTACACATAGGCTAGTAAAGAGTGAAAACCAACTTGAACCAGCCAGTTCTGGTTTCAGTGCAGTGTGGGACAATTTTATAGGTTGTATAGAGAGTAGTAACTATATTCTGAATTATGTATTGATCACGCTAAGGATATTTGGAGGCTTTAGAAATTGGATATACACGGGTATTAGGAAACCGGGAATATTTTGTGCAATTTTTTTTGCTACAAACGGTTGATGATAATTCCATTACTTAGCATATTGATGAATTGTTGGCCTTGAAAGGGTCGCGAGTTGTTCAAAGAGGTGATAATCTTGCTGATAAACTATAAGCTTTTTTCTTTGTGGAAAACAACTTGCTCCCTTCCTCTTAGAATTAAGTGCTAAAATATCAAAAAGAGGGAACCTTGTTTGGATGGAGTATGTGATGCTTCCACACTGAAGAGGATGACAATAACAGAGACTTGACAACTAAGGCCGAGAAGATTGTATCAACTCCTCATCTTGAAGAAAACATTGATGCACTCATGAAAAGTAAACAGAAATCCATGATCGCAAGGCTCACAAGGTATCTAGAAACTTTAAGAAAATTCTACGAAGATGAAGTGAATGCCTTTTTTACTCCCCTCCCCCCGCCCTTTTTTTAAATTGATTTTTTCTATGTAAAGTCTGGGAAGGATAAGGAACTTGCCAATGGTCAGGACAACCTAACATTGAGCTATTGTAGTTGTCTTGAAGTGAACTTGGTATGCAGAACCAGCAAATGGTAGGTGTACATAGGACCTACCTAGAGCATTGTGTAACAATCAATTCTCGCTGGATTTATAAAAATCCCTTGTCACCACCTATTTCAGTTTCCCATAATCTTTAACCAATTTTAAAGCTATACTAAACCTACCTTTTTTACTACTGTGGACTCTGCATGTAATCTGTTGATGAAAGACTTGAACCAAAATTATCCGGAACCGACAATTTCACTTCTCTCTTTGTTCCATCGTTGTTGTACCTATAGCATTGCCCTATTAGCTGACTCCTCATTGGTGCCCTAGACCAGCTCTCCTCCTCTTCAAGGTTAATTGCCGTGATCCTTGACTTTGGAAGGTTTAAGTAAAATCCATATATTTTTTCACTTCACAAAGAACATGTTAGTAATCACCTAAACATATGCAAAATATAATATCACAACATTGTCTTCTTTGTTGTGGTGCTGAGTCAATTAAAATTGGTGATGTATTTGGACTTTTATGATTGGATGATACTGCATTGACTTCCAATTTGCATCCTTGATAAGGCTTTTGATGCAGTTGCACGATGGACTTATAGAGGAAAAAAAAAAATCTTTTGATTTGATTCTCTTTGGATTTAGAAACAATTTCTTTTGTATTAGTTGGTTTCTAATTTTAGATTAGTTTCCATTTTCAAGTAGTTTCCATTAATTATTTGATTTTTCTTTTATATTAGTCATGTAATAGAGAAGAACTCAGTTTTGAGATTTGAAGTTTTTTTTTGAAGAATTGAAATTTGGTATGAAAACCATGGCTGCCGTGGGCTGTTTTCCCCCTCCCTGATTCTCTGAAATCTTCTTTTCCCCTCTGTTCTTCTTTTCCTTCTTTTCCTTCTTCTCGCTGGTTTCCTCTCCCAGCCCCTGTTCTGGGCAATACTTCCAACCCTAGTGTTGGGGCTCGATCTCTACAAAAACACACCAAACCAGTTCAAGATTTTTGGGACTCATTCCAACAATAGAAACGATTCACCATACACAGATCCAAGACCAAGTTTGGTCTCTACCGGACGCTCTAACCAGAAGTTCAGATCTGGTTCTGTACCTGCGATAGACTGAGTTGCAGAACAAATTAGTTCCTGCTTGTGGAGTCTATCACTGTTGGTTGTCAAGTGCATCCGATAGGGCTTGGGGTTTCGATCCTTGTCCTAAACTTGCAGATCCAGCAACTCTGGTGAGGGAGTTCTCTCCTTTGAAGGTCTACACTTGGTTACCGTTTTGTGTTCTATCGTGAAGAAGAAGAAGAGGATAGGGTTTCTGAAATTGCAAGTAAGGACAGTTACTTTACTTTACAAATAAACCCCTTATACTAAAAAGTGTGTTCTAGTAGTTCCTCCCTACTTTATCAATTACAGAACACCCCCTCTTTTAATTTTCCTATTTCTGTCATCCCTGTCACTTGTTATAATATCAGTAATGCACATGGTTGTTTCTGAATTTACAATATTGCCCCTCAATCATTAAATTTGAGATTTTTAGTCGTTCTTGTGGGCCCTAAGCGATCCGATTCCCTCGGATCCGCATCAGCTTTCTTCCACTGTTGTTCCCATTGTAATGGACTTGGTTTCTTAGGCAATTTATCGTCTTCAACTTGTCGCCCTGCCTCGGCTAGTACCTCAAAGGTGGTGAGAGGCTGGGAAAATAGATAATGTATATTGAGGCCGCAAATTCGTGACAAGAAAACGGTGAGCCCTTCCTTAAATCTTGCCTTCTTGTTTCCAAATCTCAGTGAGTAGAGGTATTGTAAGAGTATTGCTATTTGAATGCTTTGACTATGTCTTCCCAAGTATGAGTTTGGGATGAATCTGTTGACAACTAGCCAATGGAGGGCTGGCCCGGTGTGGTTATAAGGGATTTTTGTTTTAAAAATATACTCTTGATTAGCATCACAAAGAAGATTGGTGTATCAACAAGTTAAATGTGTGACAATTCCACACTCAAAAAATGCTTGAAAACTTGAGACAAGATCAACAGTTCACGTTGCGCAACAGCAAAGACTAGGCTGATATTAGTCGCAAAGGAGAAAGAATTTAGGAAGAAATATATTATGAGACAGAAAAAGAGAGGCTAAGTATGTTTTGAATTGTGTGAGACTCTTGTCTCCCCTTAAATCTCCTATTGAAAGTGGAGAGACTTCCAAGGATATATAAGAATTGGATTTACATGCATAGTGATCCATTGGAGGTGGGCAGGCATGGCAAATCCTCTTGCTTTGAGAAAGGGGGGTTATTCCTTCAGATGTGCTTGTGCTGGCTGGGCGAGGCTTGACAGGTGTGGTGTGGTGTGGTGTGATGTGGTGAGGTAGGTTTATTAGGCAGCTCAGCGTTTCTTACTTTGGTCATTTCGTGATCCTTGGTCATGTTATTAATTGTGGATTGTTTTTACCATTTTTTTTTATCTCACTTTTTTTTCCCCCTTTTGAAAGATTAACAAATTTTAAGGTACTTCGGCAAGCAGAATTATGGGTTTCTTTCTGACTTTCTGATTGGGAGTTCTCCAAAGTTCTTTTGTTCCTCAGCTAGGTAGCATATAATCACAAATTCCCTCTTCACTGCCCACATGTAGTAGGCCATCTAGGACTGTTGAGCTAAAGACTTCCACAGAAGAGGTTGGACTTTGGTTGGCTTGGATCCAAAAATAGCGTTGTTACCTGCACTGTTTCTACCTTTCCCATAACTTCTTTACTGCATTCTTCTGCTGCTATGCTCTTAAGTCAGAGTACATATAGTGAGCTTACCGTGACCTTGGCGATGGGTGTGTTCAAGACGAGATCATTGAGCCCTGTATCCTGGATGATATCAACCTGGAGGTTGGCTTCAGTGCACATATGGGCAGTGCTTGGCACCTGTCCCATTCACTGTCAGTAAGAGTCCACCTAGAGGGGCCTCTTTCTGAAGCAGAAATGATAGGTGTTCAGTGCTGACCGTACGTGCAGCAGAGTCGCTCTTACCTTGTAGCACCTAGGAATATATCCAAATGGGTTAAATCAGATTCAATAACAGTTCAGCAGTTTCGTACTTTGATCTATTATTGATTTTGGCTTCTTTAGGAGTAAAGCTTTACTGCTGTCCATGTAAAATGTTGTTTTAACCATCACATATTCAACAAAATTTTTGAGAACTTATGACCCAGTACCCAACATTGTGAGAATACAAAAATGAACATTTATCTTTCAGACTGCAAGCAAGCAGAATATCTTTGTTAACATATACAAAATATATAAGTACAGGAGAACTTTACAGACATCTCATCAGTAGTGACCATCTATTTACCCCCAAATTTGTTCATGTTATAAATCAAGCTTGCAGAGATATTTAAGATTTACCCTAATAATGTATTGTCATTATGGTTTTGTCACAGGGTGTAGGTGGAGCAGACACTTTTAGTAGTAGTTCTATCCGCATGGCTCTCAAGCAGATAGTGTCCAAGGAAGGTCCCCAAGCTTTGCTGCAAGGTCTGAAGCCAAGGATACTGTTCCATGCCCCAGCAGCTGCAATATGCTGGTCCACTTATGAAGCCATGAAAAATTTCCTTCAACACTCACCAGAAAGCCGACCCCACCCCACAACCTGAAAATCAGTAGCTTAGAAGTGGATACCACCCGGTCTTTTGATTGGAGGATCAATCCATGATTATTTATCAGAAGTGAGTGCCATCAGTGTCTAAATAAGTTGGTGAGGGTTTTTGATCTGCAGTATTCCTCACATTTTTCTCCTTTCTGCTGATGGCGAGACGGTTGTGGAAACTGGGTGGTTGAAGAGGGTGTGGGTGTTGGTTATTCTTTGAGGCTGATGCTCTTTTGCCTTGTTAATACTGTAAGATGTATCTTTTGACAGGTTACAGTAAGATACAACACAGAAACTGGCAATGAAAGCCACAATTGAATTAAAAAAAAAGGAGGTTTGCCTTCTAGAGTCAGGCCATGACATCAAGAAGGTATTACTAGGCAATTTTGGTTCTGGGTTTGTTCTGTGCACTAAGGCATACTGAAATCAATTTAAGAAATCAATTTATTGTTCAGAAGATCCAGTTCCTGAAATCCAGATATGGACTCATTTCTGTGTTTGGAGGAAGGGGTAAAAAACCAATTCCTATACCATTTGGATTATACACTTTCAAGCCATGGCATTGTCTGAACTCTAAGCAAAAATTCTTTAAGAGGAACAATGCTAGAGGACAGCAGGTCACCTCGCGCAGAAGCCTGTTTCCCAAAAACTAATTTTATGTTTAAAGAAAAAAAATGGAAAAATGGGGCTACTTCAACTTGGTGATCACTATCTAGGGGTCCTCGAAACATTTTCCTTCTAAATATTGATCTGAAAGAACTTGCCTTCTCTCGGGTTAAACTTGCACTTTCAGTTAAAATATATATATATATATATATAGACACACGTGCAAATGCACGTGGGAGCATAAATGATTAATATTAAAAAATACAGTGCAAATGCAAAGATTAGTAAAAAATAGAAGAGGAAAGAGTAAAAGGAATAAGTAATTTTCTTTATGGAAAAATCAAAGATTAATTATGGGTCTTTAAGCATTTTGCTTTGAGTAAGAACTCTTGTACTCGATTCAACAATAATCAATTATCTCAAAAAATCTATAACAAAAGAGAATAGCTATTGTCTCGAAAAAATGACATTGCAATTGATGAAGCCCAGAGCACAAACAATTGAAGTGTTTTTTGGGTGGTGTTTAATAAATGAATAGAGTATCACCTAGATCTACCACATGCCATGATAGGTTTTCAATGGTTATAAAAGAAAGCCAAAATTCTTTATGTAAGGATATCAGCAATGTAAATGTAATTATACACACAAATTATAATAAAGATAATTACCTCAATTTTGTGTTAGAAAAGAAGAAGTTGAAAGAATAAGGAATGTAGTTGCACAACAAGTTAAGAGAAATTCCATCAATAAATACAATGAAGTCATAATAGTACGAACATAATGGAAATCATTGAAAACCTATATTAATATCTATGGATGTATCCATAAATTCAAACAATTTACCATTCCTAAACTTTTGAATGTATACCACCAAATTATCTCAAGTCAACAACTTAGGGAGGTATAAAAAAGTATGTAGAGCCTGAACAAACAAAAGAAATAATAATTAGGGTAAAGAAAAACAGCTAGAGTCCATATTGAGAATTCCCCATAAAACACAACCACATTAACCACTAAAAATAGATTAAATACCAATTCAAAATTTTCAAATTATTAAGAAACTAATATTATTTTGGAGCCTGGACAATGTTTTGTTTCTAACATCCCTAAAAAGATCAAAATTAGATGCAAATAAAAAACAAGGAGAGTTTCTTGCATGTATCTTGCTGTTTAATTTATGAAAATCCTTATAAACATATGAGCATGTGAAGAATAGATGAATAATATGAATGAATACCAAGCATAAAACAATCACCACTATGTTAAGAAAAATTGATCCTGCATGAACTCATCCTCCCACTGCATTCAATAACAACTCTAAACAAATTTCTGAAGTATTTGTCTTTTTTCTAAAGGTCAAGTTGCTAATCCAATCTGAGAAACAAACAACAATCAGCAAACTAGAATAAATAGATTCTAAAATTCAAGTCCAAAGTGAAATTAAAGCTTAAAGTCACCACCATAAGAAGAGCTCATAGCCACAGGTATGATGGAATGCAAGAGCGGATCACAGCCCTATGACTGGTAGTTAGAGAAAGAGGAAAGTTTTTAAGAGAAAAAACTAATCATACACAAATAGAGAACAAACCCTAGAAATCAATGGAGGTCTCTCTAGTGAATTTGAACAACAAATCCACCGGTAGTAAAAAGTTTTATTTCATAAAATACAATTGAAGTTAGGAATAATGCATCGTGCAAAATAAAAGAGAAATAAGCCAGAGAGGGAGCAAGGAAGAGTACCAGAGTATTGTTATGGGGTTTGGATTATACGTGCAAATGCACGTGAAGAAAAATTACTATAGACTAATCAAACCTACATGTGTGATCTTAGTTGAGAGAGAGAGAGAGAGAGAATTCATGAATCTATTGAGGAAGAGACACACACTACTCAAATTTCATTTAAATAAAAAAATATAAACGAATTTAGAGATTTACCTGTAATCGATTAACTGCAGTAGCAAGATACTAAAAGAAAATAAATTCTGTTGCAACAAATAAGAGAGAATTAAGTTAAGGATTGCAACCGTAATTCATTGCTGAAAAAAAAAATTATAACAATTGCGGCCCAAAAAAAGGGTCAAAATAGTTATCAATCTATGATTTAACATAAGTGCGCTGAATCGGATCATAAACTCGTTTTTCATGAATCTAATAAGGAAGAGATATACTCATTACTCAAACTTCATTAAAAAAAAAAAAA
>NC_056562.1:35905061-35963966 GCF_013358625.1 Macadamia integrifolia
AAAAAAAAAAAAAGGATTCAGAGATTTACCTGTAATCGATCAACCGCAGTAGCAAGATAATAGAAGAAAATAAGTCCTAATGCAATCAATAAGAGGGAATTAAGGTAACTATTGCAGCCATAATTCATTGCTAAAAAAGAATAAGTAAATTAGGAAAACGTTAATGATAAAGATACTCGACAAAATTAGGAACACTATAGAGGAGAGGAAATCTATAAAATTATTTTTATTTTTATTTTTATAATATAAAATAGAAATATATTTACTGAATTGACCTTTTTAAAAACTCTAATCATAGATTTTTAAGTATGTAAAGATATGTTGAGGAGGGTATTTTTGTCAAATGAAAGATTAACCACGAAGCATGATTACGTGCTTTTATAATAGTATGATATATATATATATATATGTTTTAATTAATAATAATTACAAAAACTCCCTTTGGACAAAAGAAACATTTTATAAAAATTTACTTATTGGTTTAATTCTCCACTCCAAAATGAAGTGGGATGCACCCTGATCTCACCCCAATATACCCACTTTTCATGGTTTTAAGATTTTTCGGTCCACAGATATCCCAAGAAAGTCTTACCTTTCAATCTCAATTTTTTTTTAGACCAAAAGATACCAAAACTAGGTTGAACAATACCACATAAACTATTTTGCCACATCAACAAGTATCCACCTCAATAACATGTTAACGGGCAACTTATAAAACTTTCATACATTAACTAGTCGTGTATTAATTTTCACACAATCATGATTTCTTCCTATTATGTGAAGGAACCATTTTCCTTGGAGTGAATGTGTGTAGGGGTGTCAATCGATTTGAACAAGGTATTCAATCCAATTTTAGTTTCGGTTCCAAGGAGTGTTAGTGTGATTCAGAACTGGACTAGGTCCCATCTTGGTTCTGAAAATTGGTACTTGTACCAAACCTGCCTAGTTCTGGTACGGTTCTGGATCATATTCGAGTTTTATATTCGGTTCTTATTTGGTTGCAATATCCTATTTTAAATTCGGTCTTGCTATATAGAAGACAAAATACAAATGTTCATTCACTAGTTTGTTAGTCTTTCCCAAAAAAAGAGGGTTATGAAATTAGACTATAATTATAACTCTATAAATACAATTTAAGTGATTAATTACATCAGGTTTCTATTTAAGTTACATTAAGTGTTTAGTTTTTAAAAAGAGGAAAAAGTTGCATCAAGTTATTTGGTTCGGTTTCAGTTAGAACTGTTGGTTCTTGATATAGATCCAGATCCAGATCCAGACTGAACCGAATTATAAACACTCATTTCAAATCCAGGATGTAACCATATTATAATCGGTTTGGTTCCGTTTAGAGTATTTGGTCCAAAATTGGATTCGATTTTTGGTTTCGATTCCAATTTGACACCCTTAAATGTGTGGTCATATAACAAAATGGTTAATATGGCATTGATCAAACTAGTTTTTGGATCTTCTGGTAAAAAAATTTGAGGTGGAGGTGAGACATTCTCATGATATTTGTGTGAAAAAAAATCTAAAACCATAAGAAGTGAGCTTATCAATACTTTTTCCCCAATTTTATCACCTATTTAATGGGAAAGTGATGATATCCAAAGATTTAAAAAAAAAATATATATATATATATATATATATCCCAAAAGTACATTTGTATAAGAGATGTAAACTGCATCAGCCAAGGTTGTCATGACATTAGCAAAACCTTTCTAATTTGATAATGTCATTGCCTCATTGGTGATTCTCAAAAGAGTAAATTTCCATAAAAGAGGCCAATCAGACTCTCCACGAGGTATACCCTATGACTTTATTTCTAATTTGGGTAGGTAACAATAATATCACAGAGCTCAAGAATCCCATTCCCAACAATGATACAAGCTTTTGCCAACTTGCCATATGTTTATTTTTAGAAATAGTTATGTTCATTCAAAAGCTATTTTTATATAGAATAGGACTATAGGAGTTAGGAAAAGAAATTATTTTATGGGTAGAGGAGAAATCACACAAATGAGAGAGTTGGAGATGGAATCATTTAGTAGAGGATTCACATTTGTCCGAAGAAAGAGAATATCTATGTGGATTCTACAGCTCATTATGTGAAAAAACACGAAAAAATCTTCACATGGTGATATCATGAGAATTTTTTTTCTTATTTTTATATATTTATTGAAGAAAGTCTAGTTAGGTTTAGGTAGCCACTTGACAAAAAATGGGAAGACCTTTGATTACAATCTTCCCATATAAGAGAAAGATAGTGACAGATTTGGACTCTGCAACACCATCTTTTTTAAATTGAGACCTCCATACATCTGGGTAGCTCTGATTTGCGAAGGAGATGATGATGATTTAAGAACAACCTAAGAAGCCTCACTAAGGGGCATGTTTCCTTTCAACCCATCTGTCAAAGCTAAACAAATTATAAAAAAAAAAAAGGCTTAATTGGCTTAGGTTTCTGTGTATAGACTATAGACTATAGACTATAGACTATGTTTAGTAAGACTCAGACAAGGTTATCAGAATAAATCAATAGGACGGAATGGTCGGTTGGCCATATCCATAGAAGATTCAAGATTGTTAGCTTCAAAACCATGAAACCAATCATAAAGAGACACAACACATCTGCATGGGCTTCTTCTCTGTTGCCATGTGAGAAAACTAGGAAGAGAGAGAGAGAGAGAAATCTTCTTGGATGTGTACAGTATAATGTGGGGGCACCGCCTTAGTTTGAAGAGACTTCCAAGGCAGAGACGTGTTCAAACAGAGAAGTAATTTTTTCTCTTAGGTGGGTCACTGGTATCAGATATAAACCCAGAAAAGATATTGGAAGAGACAACCAGTGAAATAATCTAGTTACCTCATCCTCAGTCACCATAGCCTCCCATTAGGTTAAGTAGATGGATTTACTTAAAAAGGCGAAACCACTATTTAAGATTTTTGTTTACTTCCTTGCTTGGATTTCATGTGACTTAAACTTTTGAGTTGGTTTAGGGAGACAAAGACCAAATTTAATCTAACATTAAATCATCTTGGTAACTCTTCTGGCTTCTTCTGTATGACACTTACAATTACGTTTGTTAACTGACTTGGATAAGTCATCAGCACTCTCAGTCACACCCACCCACAGGTTTGTAAATACCAAACTACCAACCCAACCGACCAAAGCTTGAAGGACAATTAGAAACAGTCATTGTAAGGAAAATGGATAAATGATAGATAAAAACTGTCAATGGGCGTAAAGGGTGTATCTGTGCATGACGCTTTCGCATGTACAAGGTCAGAAGGGGGTAAAAATTATGCGATCTTACCCCAAGAATGTTGGGAGGCTGTTTCAATCGCTTGATTACCAAATTGCAATACTTGTACTATACCGTTGGACTAAGTGCACTTGCACCCCTTAAACATAATTAATGATTTGTAGTAACTATTAAAGTGATGTATCAGTGATGCATCTGCCTTCACTTACTAATATGAAGTATTGGGGGGAAGAAAAGAAGATGTTTAATTATAGTCCAAAATCTAAATTAATACAAAATACATACCCATTTGATGGTTCAGATTATATTTAGTTAAAATGGGAATGGTTAAAAAAAATTGTTTAATGTTTAAAACGGCTCAAAATTTGAACAGATCATTAAAAAAATATGAGCAAACTATTCGACATCGGTAAAAGAATAACAAAAATAGATGAAATGGGATTTAAACATTTAGATTTGAAAAATATGAAAATAAAAAAACGATAATATATATAATTGTTGGGGTAGGCTAGATGGATTGGATAATTAGATAATAAGGCCTCAAGCTAACATATATAAATATTTACTTGTAAAATGTATATATGCGTCCAAGTTATCTTACTATCCATACATACTTGAGAAAAATTAAGTGGGTAAACTGTGAGGATAAGACTCTTACCTTACTATTCATACTTAAGACAAAATAAGTGCGCAAACTATGAAGATAAGACTCTTATCTGTACCCTGCTCATGTAATTAATAAATGGTATAAAATGACGGTTAATGAGTCTTTTTTTTTTAAATAAAAAAAGTGCTTTTTTGTTAATTTAATTTTAAGAACCAGAGTGATAAAAGACCCCATAAATATGGTATCAGCCTGATCTTTATTTAAGTTTATCAATCTAATCTATCTTATTTTTACAAAAATAGAAGCTTAATATAGTGAGTCATAAGATTGAGATGAGATCCCAAATTTAATACGATCAATAATCCATTATTTTTATAACTATTTTCCTGATTATGGCCAAAACTAATATTCCAGAAGTGAAATATTTTGATAACTTCTATCCGAATGGGGATATCAAAATGAAAAAAATTTCCGTATCATATTGTACTTGAAAATGCCGACTTCATATTGCTTATGCCATTATCTTCATGATTGTATCTTCTAGATATTTTTTTCATTTCACATTTTTGAGGACATAAAAATTATTTAGCATTTTTGTAATTAATAGACTCAAAATAATTTTTTTTAAAATATTTTTTCTGAAAAATTGTTTGAGAAACTAGATACCTGTTTAATAGAATATATGGTATAAAGTTTTTAAAATAAGGGGGGAGGGGGGAGGGGGAGAAAAAAATAAGGAAAAAAATAATAAAATCTCATGTGAGAGGAAATATATTGAAGATTCTTTCAAACAATAATATATCGAAGATTCAAGAGCACTAGTCTATTGTATTTTCAGAAAAAAAAAAATCATTCTCTATCAAATTAATTATTTATAATATTACCCTTCCTGACACCAAACCCCCTCCCCCCACCAATTTTTTTTTTTTCTTTAAATGATCTAAGCAAGATGTCATAGCAACAATAACATTATGTGAATATAGGGGCAATTGAATCACATATCTCCAAAACCTTTAATGACTTTGCTATCCTCACATATTATGTTGTTATATAAGGGATGTCGTTTATATGCCAATCCATATTCATGTGAAATAAGGGAATAAAAATAAATATTATTTTTTTTATATTTAATTGGCTTGAAATATTTCTCGTCCTATGTGAGATTACTATTTTCATTTAAAACTTTAAACTAAACCAAACTAAAAAAGATTATGAGTCCATTAGACAGGAAGAGATGGTGGCATCTTCCATCCATGAGTCCTTGAAGAGGAAAATGATCGTAGGTACTGTTCATTCAATCTCTTTCAAGAGCAGGGAAAAGAAAAATCCTCTCTCTCTCTCTCATTAAATATGTAAGTCCCTTTATCTATTTTCAATAAATATATTGCTGTCCTTTCCTTTATTAGTATGGCTTGTAAGATGCCAGCATAAGTAGACAACGATAGATCCCTTTTTCATATTTATAAGAATAATTTTAAATTTAGATATTCTATCGTATAATTTTATCGGCTAAACTAGTTGGCTTACCATTGGGTGATATAATTGTTGCTCTAATGCCAAAATGCAAACCATGTAAACTAGTCGGCTTACCATTAGGTAAACCATAGGTCCATGTAAGGCCCTACAACACATAAGACCCCCAAGAGGACCTTAGGAAATTCTTAGGTAGATCAAGTAAACCTTAGGTCCATGTAAGACCTCACAATCTTAACAAAACAAGAAAGACTAAAGTCCCACAAAATCCATATTTTCATGAAAATGGTCTTAACATGTTGAAATGTTGAGAGTTATAAAGGTATAGTTTCACATCGGTTATCTGAGACATTTGATGTGTTTTAATATACCTTCAATCATTATTACCTAAAGACTAAAGCTTCAAGTTTTTGAATGAACTTTTCACTTTATTTAGCATGGTATCAAAGACAAGTATTTTTTCATCTATAAATATGGTGAGTGGTTGCTATCTACCTACACATTAGGAGTGTTGTCTTATAGAAATATTATGACATAAAAATCTATCACAAGAAAAAATAAAGTCTGAACCTCAATTCCCTTGGGGACACATAAATAGAATTAACCTAAGAAAAAATCATGTGATAGATTTCATCTATGTGAATCCGGTCACACAAGATCGATTTTCGTAGAACAACCTGATGCACACTCAACCTCCTTGAGCATGATATTTTGCCAGCTGAGCAATCCCTTTCGGTGTTTCTGTTCCAGGGAGTCGTCGATCAACAGTTTCGGCTTCTCAAGGGTTGGGAGGTTCAAATTTCAAACCCTAGCGTAAAGCTACATTCTAATTGAGAGGTCTTAGGTTTTACAGAACTAATCCAAGTGTCACCAGCCACGTGGTCGGCTGATATTGCAAGATAGATATATACTACCTAACATATAGTGGGGACCACTTTGATATTTTGTGATAGATACTTCACTGTAAGTACCTTATTTAGCCACGTGTCAAAGTTCTGTAAGGTTAACCTTTTGATGTGACATTTCAGAAATCACATGGAGGAATTGGGAACTCTCAAATGAACCACCACGTGTCAAGAATATTTGGTACCAGAAAGCCTCCCCAAATCTAGCCCGTAAAGTCCTTTCTTTTTCTACTTTTTGACTCTCCTCTCTGTACCGATCAAACCTTGGCCCATCTTATTCTGTCCCACCCTCCCTTTCCTTGTCGTGTTCTTCCTCTTGAGCCTCTGGATATCAATAAATAGTGAAACAGTTTTAGACATTAAAGGTCTACCTCTTTCCTTCATTCATCAGTTATAGAGAGAGAGAGAGAGAGAGAGAGAGAGAGAGAGAGATGGTTCTTCTTTCAAGATGTGGTTCAACAGCGGCGGTGCGTGTAGGAGATCATGAAGAAAGTGTTAAGAAGAAGGAAGAGAAGAAACACAAGAACGATACGATTTGCTTTAGTAGTTGTAGTTGTAAATCACTAACAGTATGGAGGAAGTCATTGTTATTCACTTGTAATGGATTCACAGTGTTTGATTCTGCCGGAAATCTCGTCTATCGGGTTGACAACTACAGAGGTGACCGGACAGACGATATCGTCCTCATGGATGCCTCTGGGAAACCCCTCCTCACGCTTCGTCGGAAGGTATTCTCTCTCTTTCTTCTTCCCTTCTGTTAAGAGAACGTTTTGCAATATATTTGTAGCGAGGATAAAGAATCTGATACCTCACCCTAGATGTAGACAATCTCGTCGAACCATGTAAATCCTTCTATGATTGTTTGTTTGCGATTTTCATTATTTTCTTCATCTTTTTCTACTATTTTGATCATTTCATGTTTGGTTGATGGACTTGAAACAGAAGAGGAGGTTTGTAGATAACTGGTTAGTATTCGAAGGAGAAGGAGAGGAAAGAGATGGGAAGCAGAATAAGAAACCGATCTACTGGGTAAGGAAACATGTAAATTTGTTGCTACAGAGAAACCCAGATGTAGTGGCTCAAGTGTTTCGTGGGTCTGAGACTCTGGAGAAAGGAAATGCGGCATTTGTGATCCAAGGGTCGTACGAGAGAAGATCATGTCAAGTGGTTGATGGGTTATCAAGAGAAGTAGTTGCAGAGATCAAGAGGAAGGATGCGAGCATTAGAGGGATCTGTTTTGGGCTTGACGTTTTCCATTTGATCGTTGGATCAGGTCTTGATCCTACCTTTGCAATGTCTTTGGTTTTACTTCTCGATCAAATGTTCACCTGAATATCTTTTTCAGTTACCAACTTACCATCTATTGTTTCTCTCTCTCTCTCTCTCTCTCTCTCTCTCTACCCCATGAGAGCATGAAGCATGGCTCTGGAATTCAAAATCTTCATGCACAACACAAAATCAAAAAGAAAAAAAAGGCCAATTGGCAAAAATGACTTATTTTCTTGGTGAGGTAAAAACTTCAAATAAATGGAGATGCGGGGTATCGATCCCCGTACCTCTCGCATGCTAAGCGAGCGCTCTACCATCTGAGCTACATCCCCAAGTATGGTAATAACATGTACTTTAACTTACCTATTTTTGAAAGACAAAGAGAGCCATGTTAAAAGATGGCATGCCTCCATGGTCGATGCCTCCACTCTCTCTCATTGATCCACAATGTTACTACAATAGCCAAGTAAGCAAGCATGGGAAAGAGAACACTACAAGCTAGCATTCCCCATGCCCAAATACATGGGGAAGTGGAAGCGAGGGCAAGGTCGTCTTTTCACCATCTGCCTCCAATTCCCCATGTGCCTGGGTGTGTAGAACGCAAGCAGTAGTAAGGGTGTCAATCAATTAGTCCCGAACTCCGAACAGGAGTTCGGTCCAATTTCAATTTTGGTTCCAAGGAGTGTTAGTGTGATCCAAAACTGGATCAAGTCCTGTCTCGGTTCTGAAAATTGGTACTCGTACCCAACCTATCTGGTTTCAGTCCGGTTCTGGTTCCTATTCAGGTTTTGTATTTGGTTCTAGTATACAATTTCAAATTCAATTTTTTTATGTAGTTGCTATTCAGAAGACAAAATATAAATGTTCATTCACTAGGTTATTGGTCTTCCCCAACAAAAAAATGAACAAAAAATCATGAATTATCAAAGGACTTGTATCCATGTCGAATGATCGTAAGCAATCGATCATCTATTGAACTTCTAATATCACTAATTTCACTATTTGAAACTCTATTAGATGATTTATCATTTAAGTGATTGAAACTAAATATCGTTAATGATCCTGAGCAATCAATCTCCAAAATGATAATTGACAGACAAGGGGTTTTAGAGTTGGACTATAATTGAAACTCTATTAGATGATTTATCATTTAGGTGATTGACTATGTTGGGTTTTCATATAAGTTATGTCAAGTTTTTAGTTAAAGAGAAAAAAATGACATTAAATTATTTGGTCCGATTTCGGTTAGAACCGTCGATTCTTGGCATAAATCCATATCTGGACCAAATCAAATTATAAATACTTATTTCAGATCCGAGATTTAACCATATTATAATGAGTTGGATTTGGTTCAGGGTATTCGGTCTGGAATTGGATTCGGTTTTTTGTTCCAATTCCAATTTGACACTCTTAAGCAGCAGTGTTCTTTCTCCCAATATGTATAAAGATAAAAGATTCACACGCCGATGTGCAAATCAAACTACATGCCAAGGCAACATATATGGACCCCACATATTCCCCTATTTACGGGATTCTTCTCCCACCCTCCCATTGTCACAATCTACACATGTTTGTCATAGCAAAGCCTCGTTTTATATATATGGGGCAAGAGATCACTCCTTGATCACGTGGCCCTGCACAAGGCCAATGAGAATATGTACAAGACCATTAATATGGATGAAAGTTTTTCTTTCATAGGAAGTGGAGCAATAATTTCACACCCTCTTGCAATTGGGCACAAGAGCCATGCGGCAATGCAACATTCTTTCTCCCATATATATAATAGGACAAAAATAATGATTACTTTATCTTTATGTGTGATTCTCTCTCCTCATTTTCAATTTTTTCTTTTCTTGCCTTCCAAACATAGCCTAACACGATAATTTCATTAGCAAAATTGCTAAAGTGAGAAGAACATGAAGAGAGGAAGAGAGGAGCATCACAAAGGATGCTTGAAGATATGTTGGCATTCTTGTGATGGTAGCAAAACTCTTTCAACAATAAGAGAAGATATACTTCTTTCTCCAACAACCCAAGAGAACAAAATCATGTGCTAAGCTTGATCCCCATTCTTCACCCAAAAAAAAAAAATTCAATCCTCTGCCAAATAGCAAAATAAAACATTGAAAATTTAAGCACCAGGATATGTGATCATTCATGGGAGTGTGTTCCACTACAAGAAGGATAAATGATTGAATTCAAGTATAAAATTTTATAGGTAGCCAACTTATACCATCCCCTACATAACCAACCATCAGAATCCTCGAATCAAACTTCCCCAAAGCAACACCAATCGAGGACTAATAGCATCAGTCATTGCCGATCAATATCGATATGTATCGACCAATACAATACAATTACCTAAACCCATGCTAAAAGCCCACGTCCTGAATATGTGGAGATAAACATAGCATATGTCGTTGCTGGGAAATTAGAATTAGGAAAGAAGAGAAGGGCAAACAGAGAAATAAACGGGGAATTCTATTGCCTCAACCAATGCTCTACACAAGGCAAAGACCAATTTACAACCTTCCCTACAATGAACCCAATGCCCCTACTACAATTTATTGTTAAAACATCAAACCTCAGCTCTCTAGATACCATTATGATATCAAACTCAATTTGCGAAAATAATATACATACCGAGCCAGAAGCTAAATAGACAAACAGGCATTGCCAACAATGAAGGAGCCATTCACTCCTTCTTGCATCTTCCTCTTCCCCAATCCACTGTCAGTGGTTTCCTTGGCTTCTGATTACTGTTGCACGCCTTCTCTAGTACTCGAGTGGAAAAGGACTTCATACCTAGTAGATTTACCATGTCAGTGTTCGATAGCTTAGAATCAGCCACTGTGACCCTCTCTAATTTAGTAGGAGACGATATACTTGATGTTGGCGTCGGGCCTGTCGGCCATTTTATTAATCCTTTTCCAAGATTGTTGGTGTAAACCAGATCCTTATTCTTATCAGCTGTATAGAACTTGGACGGCTTTGACTGTATCATCTGGTGAGCAACCTTGACCAGATCATGAGATCCTGTCACTAATTTTGTCGCAACAGACACAACTGCTTTTCCTGTTGAACTCTTTGACTTGCAAGCTTTCATGGACTTTTGTGAAGGTTTCTTGGGCCATCTGTTCTTCCCATTGTTTTGGGTTTGTTTCCTGAAATCACTTGCTATCTCACAGAGTATTTGAGCAGCAGCCAGTAGTCTTGGAGAATGTACAGCTGCCATAAACAAAGCCAACAAAATAAACAGTAGCAATTCTACCAGAAAAAAAAGCGCCAACCTTTACCAATTCAGAAATTGGAAACTGCAAGATACTTGAATAGATCAAGTCCATAACTAGCTCATGGTGCAGCAACTCATCAATCTAGGCTGCTCAATGATTGATGACTTCAGGGAGGGGGCATATACCAGAGACTATCCATTTTCAGTAAATTATCTATCTGATCTAAAGATTAAATTTCCAGATACAGGTTACCTATTAGGAATTAAGGAAAAAGCTTTCCGAAAGAAAAGGGATGTTCGGTCAGTCTGACATTGGGCTCTGTCCCATCAAGAGGTGACAATAGATTAAATGATCTCACGTATATGGTTGATGTCATTAAATGAGATAGACCTTGCATGCATCACCACTATTTATTTAGTCACTAGGTGGTGTATACCACCACAAAGAGTAGCTTCTAGTTTAGAACAAAAGAAAAAAAAAAAGGGAATGCTGCTATAACAGTTCTATAAAATAGGGCAGCTTATCTGCAAAACATTCTTTCTGTAGGAACAACCAATTAACAACAACAAACAACCGAACTAAGTATAGGTGAATTGTTCAAAAGGAAAATAAGGTTGTATCCTTGATAAGCAAAAGTACCTTGCTTCGAGTTTTCTGAGATAAGTAAATTTGACAAAAGTCCATTGCAGTCACCAACAGCAGATTTTGATGGAGAACAGTAGCGATTATTAGTACAACCATCATTACTTTCAATTTTGGACTGCTCTTTTTTAACAAAATTGTCCTTTAAGATGTCACCATTTCCCTGATACTTCATATCCTGTTCAGCTTCTGGTGTTTTTTCGGTTGGGGGGGGGGATAAATAGTACATAAAAATCATTTTCCGGAGTGAGCAAAGAATAAAAGATAAATTAATTAAAGAAGATACACACACAGCCCAAGCTCCAGAAATGGAGTAAACTATTAGCACATATACCCTTTAGTCTGGTCATACCTGGAATATGAGAACTTGGATAAAGTCTAGCAGATGATGATGGCTCTTGCCAAGAAGGTTTAACATGCACTGAGGGTCCTTTTTCATCTTCTGAACGACCCAGCTTTAGTCCTCTTGAAGGAATTAAACTGAGATCGTAAGTCAATGAATCCAAATCTGAAAAACCACCACAGGCATTCCCAAGAGAGCTGGCAGCACTTCCTATCCTTACCCATCGACCTTGACTTGTGCTCTTGGTTGTACAAAGCTTGCCCACATCAGTGTTGGTTTTACATGGCACACTAATAGAATGTGACCAAGAAAAAGGGGGCAAGCCAACTCTCTTAGATGTTAGCTTGCTTGGACGTACATCTGTAGAACTCCTCGAAGGCACTGCTGGCTTGGACACGTCCAACAGGAGAGAATCCAAATCTTTGGCTGGTGGTAGTGCTAAGCGTTCCAGGATATCTTTAGGCTGAAGCAATGAGGGATTGTTGACATTGACAGAAGGTCCAAGCTTGCTACAGGAATCGTGAATCTTAAGGAACAAAGACAGCAAAAGCCATAATCAACCAAAAGTGCTCAATATCAACATTAACAGGTAAACAAGAACTAGGTTTACAATTAAGAAAAACTAAGATATCCAACTGAGTATAGCCGAAGGCGAACTACAGCAATGTATTAGAAAACATAAATGGGAAGAGGGTATCTCCCCACCATAGGGTCCAGTATACCACCTGATATTCAAATGGAAGTGGATGACATGGTAGCACTGTTGCCACTGTCAGAAATATTTTACAATTCTATCAGATTTAGGACAATTACTCTCAGTAATAAATATAAAAATTAAAAAAGGGGACCAGCTCAGACAATAGCATATCAAGCAAGTTATTTCCTTTGGAGTAGAATCCACAGAAATTATCCATGTCACCCCTTGAACATGTGCCACTTATACAGCTATGCCTTTGGTAGACATTATTTAGGATCTGGCCCACCCATGTCCAGGATTTCTCTTGAAACTTACCTCACTGGACGAAGTGAAATTTGCCATGTTGTTAACCACTTTATCACAGTCCATACTGCTTGTGCCGCAAGAACCAGAGATCACTAACCATGGAGGTGCTTTTCTGTTGGAATCACTATCTAGCTCGAAAGAATTTTGGGATTGCACAGGTCTCTTGAGCTGAAGTATAGAATATGCCTTTCTAACTGAATGTAGAATGTTTTCATTTGTATTGGCTACCTTCTTCCCTGTGTCTTGGCATATATTAGAACATTCATAACTGCCATCAAGGAGCTCATTTAATGGCAGCTCATCTACATGCTTTGTAACATCATGAACATCTGACTTGAGACCATATATTCCTGATATACAGTGTCCACAGTGCAATAATAAAATTTATGTAAGAAAAACTTCAAACAACAGCAGCTTAGAAAGGAAAACTGATAAAGGAAACACCCCCCCCCCCAAAAAAAAAAGGAAGTAAGCAGAATGGACAATCATAAGTTTCTTCCTATTCATTTTTCTAGTTATCAGAAAGTGCAAGGAAAATGAGAATTATCCTTCAACGATTACCAAAAGATACACAAGATTTCAGATTTGCAAAACAGTCAAAAAAATCACACCAGTACCAAAAGAGAATGACTGTCAATCTGTCATTAAAAATCTCTCCCAAAGGCCAAAAACCTTCTCCTTTTTAATAGAAACATATCCATAAATAGAAAGTTACAAATATATATTTCAGCAGATGGCCAACTTATGAGAGTGGCAGTTTTGATAACACCAAGAACATTTAGCAATCCTTGCCCTGAGAGTCCCACCGACCCTTCTAAGTTACATCTCAAGCATGCTTCTTAAGTGTTTAAAGAAACGCATGGTGGCTCGAGGTGTCTACGCAAATGAAGCTATGGTAGTCTGCATTCCAGAACCACAGAAATCTTTCCGTGGATAAATATTGGTTTAACAATCCTAGAAGATAAAATGCTGAAAAACACTCCACAAAATATCTACCATTTAACAAGTCATAGTATCATACACAGTAATATGTACTCTCCTCATGGAAAGCCAGGCTACAAAGTCTCGTGAAAGGTACCGAACGAGAACTACTCTCGCAGTTAGCCGACGTTCATCAGACTACATCAGATAAGGCAACCAAGAAAATGATGTTGGATTCATGGATCGCATACTACATGGCTAGGAAGTGAGCCCCACAACCAAAAGAAGTGAAGAACAAATAGAATTTACTACGAAAGAAAGCTAACAGAGGTAATCCTGCGAATGAGAACATAGTAATGGAGAAGGTAATAGCCGAAATAGAATTTGTCTCGGCTAAAGCACCTAGTGGTAATTGGTAAGCACATTTACTCGGAATTTTCTGCATGAGCAGAATTTTTAAACTTCCCAAGTGAACAGAAGGTCTTCTCTTTATCTTTCTCCAGATAAGGAAGGAACAAAAGCTACCATTTTACCAAACTGCAGCCCAACTGCCCAATGATGAAAAGCTTAAATCATTAGTGAAGTCAATCAACGATCTGCCGTTTCACAATGCATCCTTGGAGCAAAAATGGATACTAAATTGAATTATACAATCAAGATGCCAAAGAATAACAACAGTTGGATAATTGGATGCTACAGTCAACTTTTTACATGTGAAATAGCAGTATATCACATGTAATCCTTCTGTACATTCCTTTTCTAAATTTGGAACTACTTAGAAGACAGGGCAATACAAACTAGTAACAGTCTTAACAGACCACCAGGTGCAACAGATATAGGAACAAGATTTTATGATTCATTGAGAATTCTAAAATTTCAGTATTCTGCTCCTATTTAAACAATTATATTTTTGACATTTCAAAATGTCAATTTCATCTCAGTATCATTTACAATTTGACATTTGGAAGCATCACAAGGAAATTTGAGACATGTGAATCACTTCAATCATGGCAAAGACCAAAGCGATTACAAAATCCTGAGGAAATTTGAATACAATAAAATATGCAAAATAACGTGTTTCTCAGGCTTAATCACTTAGTGCCAAAATCTAAATTAGTTGTGTTTTTAAACCTGAGCTATGCAAATACAACTGTTTCCAACAGTAGAGTACACTAAAGTTGACAGCACTAGAGAACCACAAATAATCAACATGACAAGCCAAGAAAAAAATCGAACGATGACGCCATACCTAGAACGCTTTTCCCTCCTACAGATGAATTAGAGCTCAATAGACCACCCTTTGGAAAGAAAGGATCCAATTTATTCTTTCCTTTAACACGTTTGCCATCACGGCCATGCTTCTGTTTCACAACCCGAGATTTCTCTGCAAGTAATAACACATGAAAGGCAACATAAGTACAAAATTCAAAGAAAGTACAAAATAGGAGACTTTTATAATATAAATACACGGAGGCAAAAATTTATCACACTTCATTGGATATGCTGTGTGTTAGCTTCTCCAATCAAAAAATATAAAGGTGATGTAGAAAACCAGAAATTTCATCATTAACTATGTAACAGAAGTACAGAACAGCAAGAGAATGAGAAATACCATCACGTTTTCTAACAACTTAGCCTGCCTTATTTAATGTCAACCATACAAACCTGCAGTATGCTACAAGAGTCCTTGATAAAGGAGTTCTATGAAAATAATCATACACCTAAAATGCTTTTAAAAATTCGTATGCTTTTAAAAGTCTTTCATTTCATATCAAAACCAATGCATCCCTAAGTTTCATTTATAATTTCTTCATCCCCCCCCCCCCCCAAAAAAAAAAGCATCCCTAATTAAATAACAGAATATCACTCATTAAATGCAGTCAGAATGCAGGAGCCCATCTAATGTACCAATCCACCATAATTTCAAGAATTGGCTAATACCATTCTGAATCACCAGATCAGGACCATTATCAGGTGGGAACAACTTGGTCCATTATACATGGCAGACCAATCCTCTATGGATTTGAACATCCTATCCATATCACTTTGCACTGGTATATCTTAGGAACAAGTCAAATACCTATATCAATCCCTCAACCTATGCCATCTACGTTACAGTTGATAAAAGGAGAATAACCAGACCATGAATGAAACTGGTGTCCTGATCCTGGAACCTATTGATTGTAGGGTCAACCTTGTCCCCTTCATTATTGTCCTGTATCCTACGGGAATAAATGCTTCCTCAATGGATGGAACTTTAAGTAAAAAGCAAGTGCTTGTAAAAAGTACTTTCTAGGCATACATAAATACTGCATTTAAACATATACGTACAGATGCATAAATATGCAGAAATATATTTATATTAAGATGAAAATGTACATACTACCAGCAAAGGTACTTTTTGCTTGACTGGATTCAGGCTTCTCAGATATAACATTTTTATCATCAATTCCGTCATGGTTCATGGTATCTTCCAATTGACCTGTTCTTTGTCTCTTTGAGCAAGGGCTAGTTCTCTCACCTTTTCCTGCTTTTCGATTACAGTATTTACCTGCACTTTTGTGTGACATGAAAAGAGAAGTATTTACATTCCCACAGTGTTCTGTGATATTTTCACCCTGAAATTTAGAATCTTTCTTTTCATCCCTACAAAGTTCAACTTCAGCCTTTCTGTGTCTGGAGGCTGAATCTTGTTCTGAAGTAGTAACAGCACACATTAAATCTGCAACGAACATAAGGAATCTAGAATTAGTTCACGTAATAGAGAAGCTTTCGAACATAAAATATACTACAGTGACAGAAATCTTTCCAACAGCCACAAATTAAGAAAAAACCTACACATAATGCACGAATGCATCAGTATATCTATTAAAATAAACTTGAAGTATGACAGTGATGGTAATAGTAAAACCAAATCAAAAATTTTAAAGTTTGGTTTTTTCTTCTTCTTTTTTTTTGGGGGGGGGGTAAATTTTCCAATTATGTTCTATACTACTGCAAAATACAAAGAAACTAAATATTGAAATGCTCAAAACCCATGGGATTAATGATCCCATGGCATAAGTAAACATCCTTCCTCCCTAACAGAAAGTGAGAGAGAGGAACACAATGGTGTTTTCGTCAGTCACTACTCAAGAAACTAATGCCTTAAAACCTAGTATGGACACAATTTTACTGAACAAAAAAAAGATGTTTTTCACACACACTGGCATACATCTTCATGCTAGAATAACAGTGACAAAGTTCCAGGTAGCATAATCACAGATTGTGGGGGAAGAAAAGGAAACTAAAGAAAGTGGCATGCAAGCCAGAGATATCACCAAGCTCTAGATAACATGATCAGCGAAACAAGTAATGAGTCAAAGGCTCACAGTAAAACATAAAAAAGCAGGGGAAAAGGGGAAAGAATAATGACAGTGAGGAAGAGAAGACTAGAAGTTGACCTTTAGGGCTACATGAAGAGATCCAACCGTTAATCGGAGGAGGGGTTCTGAAAATGGAACCAGACTCAGCCTTCCGCACTTCTGCTTCCTCAACCTTAGTAACCCCACCGCTGCTAAAACCCTCAGCATTCAAAAGCTTTGACACAGGCACAACCGCCGGAAGAGACAACTTCACCGCATCCATCGTCAATAAACAGGCGTCCCTCAAATTCCAACTAAACCAGTGCTGCTTCCATCTTTAATTGTTTCAGTAATTCAAGGAGGAGGAAAAGACGCCATATCCACTTCTCCCTGAAGCTCTCCTTCCCTAAGAGAAGACGATTCCATGGACTGAAATGAGATTCGAAGGAGTAATTGATAAGAAAAGTAGGGTTTTAGAGGCTGTCAGAAGCTCATTTTCGCTGCAATCAGAATGTCACGGTCAAAGGAGGCGAAAGCGTCTCTAGGGCTTAAATTTGGGGGAGTTTAGAAGTATTTATAGTTTTCGGGAAAGGCAAACTCTCGCCCCCAAAACCTGCCTTTGACGAATATTCCGGCGAGTTTACCGTCAGGGTTAGTATCTTCATCTGTTATCTACGTGTTGACCTTAAGGCTTGACCAACTTGTCCCTAGCCAATGAAATAAACAATACGAGAAAGTGTCCGTGAATTATTCAGTATTGCAGGTCCATCATGTATGGCTGACCGATGTGTTCCGGTGCTTCTCATTGCTGGTTAAGTGGTACCCCACACAGACTATATACCCTACACTCTCCAACATGATCCTAGGAATTGGTATCGGATCTGCCAATCCCTCTCCTAATACCGATTCTTGGCTGATACTGTATCAAGGTAATGATACGGACCAAGGGTAAAATCCTCTGATCAGATCAGTATCAACAATTACTGATACGTGAACTTTTTTTGGTTTGAAGGAAAAAAAATACATATTATATGTTAGAAGGAATCAAGATATAGATATATATATATATATATATATATATACATTCTAAGAAAAATTGCTTGAGATCTTCAGGTAAAGCATTGATGTCGAAAAATTGCTCTCTAATTATGCTCTCCATGTCAAGCAATAAGGACAAGAAAAAATATGGACCCAATATGTATCATTGTGCTGATATAGTATTAATATGTATCAGTTGATATAATTATTTTAAAAGATTTTTTTTTTGTCAAAAATAGTTTTTTCAAGTCAAAAAATAGTTTTTTCAAATTGAAATCGACCGATATGGACTATAGGTATCGGGGGTATCTCGCTGATGCTTGATACAGTCACCAACGCCATGAATTAAAACATAGGTTCCCTTTTCCTATCGAAGATTGAACTTTAGGGTTCAAGTCGAATCTAGACATTCGATGAGAGCCACTAGCACACAGCCTTTTAGGTAATCCTCTTCCTTTTTTATTATTTTTAAGAGAATCTTAGAAAAAATATATGAAAAAAGAAACAGTTAGATTGTCATTGGTTCCTAGAGGGCCCATCTGCAAAGAGCTTCTCCCTAGACTAAGTACTCAGACGCCAATATGTGGCTAAAATTTTTATGGGATAGAGGTCCCTTGTGCTAAATTTCAGCCCAAGTAAAATTGTAAATGTCAAAAAACAAGAGAACTAAAAAATTCAAAACTACACAGAAGGTGCATAACAAGACTTTCCTAATTGAAGGGAGAGGTATCTCTAAGCAAGCAACATAGAGGAGAGAACCAATGATATGCAACAAAAAAGTATTATCTATAAGAGGGAAGCGAGGTAATTTCATTTGAGGTAAAGAGATGAGACAAAAAGGTATTAGTATACTCAGCCATAATAACAAGCCAGTTTTTTCCCTCAATTGAATAGGACTTTGAAATTTGACTCTTGACTTGATCCAAAATATGTCTTCTTTGTCCAAAGTTGGATCACCAACCCAAGCCCAAAACACCTTATTTCACTAATTTTGTGTGTTTTAAGTTAAACAGCCCCAAGGGTCACATCCTGAAATCAGTGGAGATAAAGAGATATCAGTACATAGCCCATGGCCCCATGTCATTGTTGGGATTAGGAAAGAAGAAATGGGCAAACAGAGAAACAAACAGGGAATTCTATTGCCTCATCCAATGCTTTACACAAGGCAAAGACCAATTTACAACCTTCCCTATAATGAACCCAATGCCCCCACCCTCCAATTTATTGTTAAAACATCAACCTCAGCTCTCTAGATACCAATACAATGATATCAAACTCAATTTATGAAATATATACATACCGAGCCAGAAGCTAAATAAACAAGCAGGCATTGCCAAGAATGAAGGAGCCATTTACTCTTTCTTGCATCTTCCTCTTCCCCAATCCACTGTCAGTGGTTTTCTTGGCTTCTGATGACTGTTGCATGCCTTTTCTAGTACTCGAGTGGAAAAGGACTTCATACCTAGTAGATTCACCATGTTAGTGTTCGATACCTTAGAATCAGCCGCTGTGACCCCCTCTAATTTAGTAGGAGATGATGTACTTGATGTTGTTGTTGGGCCTGTCGGCCATTTTATTAATCCTTTTCCAAGGTTGTTGGTGTAAACCAGATCCTTATTCTTATCAGCTGTGTAGAACTTGGGCGGCTTTGACTGTGTCATCTGTTCAGCAACCTTGACCAGATCACCAGATCCTGTCACTGATTTTGCTGCAATAGACAGAACTGCTTTTCCTGTTGCACTCTTCAACTTGCAAGCTTTCATGGCCTTCTGTGATGGTTTCTTGGGCCATCTGTTCTTCCCATTGGTTTGGATTTGTTTCCTGAAATCACTTGCTATCTCACAGAGTATTTGAGCAGCAGCCAGTAGTCTTGGACAATGTACAGCTGCCATAAACAAAGCCGACAATATAAATAGTCAAAAGCTTTGATAACAATCAGTAGCAATTCTACCAAAAAGAAGGGGGGTGGGAAATATATATATATATATATATATATAAGCAGCGAACTTTACTAATTTGCAAATTGGTAACTGCAAGATACATAAATATATCAAGTCCACAACTAGCTCATGGTGCAGCAACTCATCAATCTAGGCTGCTCAATGACTGATGACTTCAGGGAGGGGGCATATCCCAGAGACTATCCATCTGATCTAAAGATTAAATTTCCAGATATAGGTTACCAATTAGGAATCAAGGAAAATTTCAGAAAGAGAAGGGATGTTCAGTCAGTTTGACATTGTGCTCTGTCCCTTCAAGAGGTGACAATAGATTAAAAGGTCTCACATATATGGTTGATATCATTAAATGAGATAGACCTTGCATGCATCATCACTATTTATTTAGTCACTAGGTAGTGAATAGTACCACTACGAGTAGCTTCCTGATTTAAAAAAACTAACTGGCATTACTGCTATAAGAGTTTTCTAAAATAGGGCAGCTTATCTGCAGAACATTCTTTCTGTAGGAACAACCAATTAACAAACACAACAAACAACCGAACAAAGTATAGGTGAATTGTCCAAAAGGAAAATAAGGTTGTATCCTTGATAAGCAAAAGTACCTTGCTTCGAGTTTTCTGGCATAAGTGAATTTGACAAAAGTCCATTGCAGTCACCAACAGCAGATTTTGATGGAGAACAGTAGCAATTATTAGTACAACCATCATCGCTTTTAATTTTGGACTGCTCTTTTTTAACAAAATTGTCCTTTAAGATGTCACCATTTCCCTGATACTTCATATCCTGTTCAGCTTCTGGTGTTTGGGGGGGAAAATATAGTAATTTAAATCATTTTCCGGAGTTCAGCAAACAATAATAGATAAATTAAATTAAAGAAGATACACAGCCCAAGCTCCAGAAATGGAGTAAACTAATAGCACATAAACCCTTCAGTCTGCTCTTACCTGAAATATGAGAAGCTGGATAAAATCTTGTAGTAGATGATAATGGCTCTTGCCAAGGAGGTTTAAAATGCACTGAGGGTACTTTTTCATCTTCAGAAAGACCCAGCTTTAGTCCTCTTGAAGGAATTAAACTGAGATCGTAAGTCAATGAATCCAAATCTGAAAAACCACCACAGGCATTCCCAAGAGAGCTGGCAGCACTTCCTATCCTTACCCATCGACCTTGACTTGTGCTCCTGGTTGTACCCAGCTTGCCCACATCAGCATTGGTTTTGCATGGCACACCAATAGAATGTGACCAAGAAAAAGGGGGCAAGCCAACTCTCTTAGATGTTAGCTTGCTTGGACGTAGATCTGTAGAACTCCTTGAAGACACTCCTAGCTTGGACAAATCCAATAGGAGAGAATCCAAATCTTTGGCTGGTGGTAGTGCTAACCGTTCCAGGATATCTTTAGGCTGAAGTAATGGGGAATTGTTAACATTGACAGAAGGTCCACGCTTGCTACAGGAATAGTGAATCTTAAGGAACAAAGACAGCAAAAGCCATAATTAACCAGAAGTCATAATATCCAAACCGAACTGAACCAAAAAAAGATTCTAGCCTTTGAAACCAAAACCAAACTGATTTACTTTTGTTCGGTTCGATTCGATTAGGCTTTAAACAGCTGGTTTCAGTTTTAAGTTGACACCCTTAACTTTAACAGGTAAACAAGAACTATATCTACAATTTAGCAAAACTAGCATACCCCACTAAGTAGAGCCGAAGGCGAACTACAGCCAAGTTTTAAAAAAACATACATGTGAAGTGGGTACGTCCCCACCATAAGGTCCAGTACCACATGATATTCAAATGGACGCAGATGACGCAGTAGCGTCGCTGCCACTATCGGAAATATTTTACAATTCTATCAGACTTTCAGACAGCTGACCCCATTTAGTTGGGAAAAGGCTGTGTTGATGTTGCATCAGACTTTCGGACATTTACTGTTAGTAATCCCAAAAAAAATAACGAAATAAATAAATAAATAAAGAGAGGAAGAAAAGAAAAGAAAAGAAAAGAAAGAGACAATGGCATGTCAAGCAAGTTATTTCCTTTGGAGTAGGATCCACAGAAATTATCCACCTCCCCGCCCCACTAGAACATGCACCACTTATACAGCTATGCCTTTGGTAGACATTATTTATGATCTGGCCCACACATGGCCAGGTATTTCTCTCAAAACTTACCTCACTCGGCGAAGTGAAATTTGCTGTGTTGTTAACCACTTTATCACAGTCCATACTGCTTGTGCCGCAAGAACCAGAGATCACTAACCATGAAGGTGCATTTCTATTGGAACCACTATCTAACTCAAAAGAATTTTGGGACTGCACAGGTCTCTTGAGCTGAAGTATAAAGCATGCCTTTCTGACTGAATGTAGAATGTTTTCATTTGTATCGGCTACCTTCTTCCCTATGTCTTGGCATATATTAGAACATTCATAACTGCCATCAAGGAGCTCATTCAATGACAGCTCATCTACATGCTTTGTAACATCATGAATACCTGACTTGAGACCATATATTCCTGATATACAATGTTCACAGTGCAATAATAAATTTTATGTAAGAAAATATTCAAACATCAGCAGCTTAGAAAGGAAATCTGATAAAGGAAACCCCCACCCCACCACCCCCCAACCCAAAAAAAAATAGCAGCAAAAGGGATGGAAAATCATATGTTTCTTCCTAGAATTATCATTCAACAATTACCAAAAGATATACAATATTTCAGACTTGCAAAACAGACCAAAAAAAAAAAAAAAAAAATCACACCAGTAGCAAAAGAGAATGATTGTCAATCTGTCATAAAAAAGCTCTCCCAAAGGCCAAAACCTTCTCTGTTTGTATCCGTAAATAGAAAGTTACAAATACATATTTCAGCAAATGGCCAATTATGAGAATGGTAGTTTTGATGACGATTAGAACATTTAGCACTCCTTGCCCTGACAGTCCCACTGACCATTCTAACTTATATCTCAAGCATGCTTCTTAGGTGTTTAAAGAAAAGCATGCAGAAAAGCATAATAGTCTGCATTCTAGAACCACTGAAGTCTTTCTGTGGATAAATATTGGTTTAACAATCCTAGACATTAAAATGCTGTAAAACACTCCACAAAAGATCTAGCATATAACAAGTCATAGTATCATACACAATAATGAGTACTCTCCTTGTAGTGGTAATTGATACACACATTTATTTGGAATTTTCTGTATGAGCAGCATTTTCAAACTTTTACAGTGAACATAAGTTCTTCTCTTTATCTACCTCACTAGACTTCAACATGATGTCAAACCCTACCCTCACATAGAGTTTGTGTTGCTGTCCACAATTGCCACATGTGATAATAGATTCCTAATGTAACTCTTATTATTAGAACCCCTTGTCAGATAGAGTTTCCATCAATGTGGATTCCAATCATAGTATATATAGGTCCTATTGTAACACAAATACAATTTAAGAAATACAATCACAATTCAATTCCTATTATGGTATCAAGAGCCATATGCTCAAACGAGCAACACTCCCAGTTCAATTAGATTTTTTTTTTTTTTTTTTTTTTTTTTTTTTTTTTTTTTTTTTTTTTTTTTTTTTTTTTTAAGATCCTTTATATTTGTTGAGAGGTCTCCCACGAGCCTCCCTCTTCAGCGCCAACCTCCCTCACGCCATCCTGTCCCCTCTCCTCATGCCACACTCTCTCTCCCTTTTCTCTCCTTCTAACTATGCAACCAACCCACCTCCACCATTGCCGATCTCTCTCTCTCACAACCCCTGCATCTACATCCTCCCCTCTTCCTACGACCCACTCTGGGGCACATCACCTTATCTCCCTCAAGCTTTCCTCCAAGAACTATGTGTATTGAAAGGCTCAAATTGTCCCTACCTTATAGGTCAACGCCTCTCTGACTACGTTACAGGTGACCTCCGTCGCACTCGGGATTCAACCCAAGCAAAACCATGGCATGAACAAAATGCCTCTATCATGAGTTTACTAATCGCCTCCCTCTCGAAGGATGCCCTACCATTAGCAGTTGGATGGACCACTAGCAAGGAGATCTGGGATGCTCTTCAGGCAACTTTTAGCTCTCCTTTCATAACCAGGAGTCCCTTAATGTCTCTCTTCAAAATCTGGTTCACAAACCAGATGAGATGATAACTTAGTTTCTACATCGAGCCAAGTCTCTGTCTGATGAACTCGCATTTGTTGGTAAGCCTCTTCCAACTGAAGACTTCAATATTCATATCTTTCGCACTCGAACCCTTTTATGGATTTCTTTTATCCCAATAGATTTTTTTTTTTTAATTCTTTGATCATTTGGATCAATTCTAACAGCATTTATTTTCTGAATCATTTCTTTCTTGTTCTGCTAATAAAGAAAGTCCTTTTAAATTTAAATTCAGTCTTGATTCCCCGTCAAATTCACTCATTAGGGTTAACAAATTATAGATCAGCACTATTCCTTCGCATCTTTCAATTAGCATCGGGAGTGTACCATCGGCTTGACCAGACTTGAACTAGGCCTAATAGGCCCCCTCTAGTTTAAACTTACCAGGCGTCGACCATTGAATATTAGAACTTGCCTCTATTATGATGCTCGCTCATAACTGATCACCTACAATGAACTACATGGTCTTTTTATGAGTCACGAGAACCTACTTAAGTCTCATTGTGCTATTATTGATCCTTCTGCCAATGCATTGGCCAACCTCCCTCAGCATGGTCGTGGCACCAGTATCCCTTTCTTTGGTGGGCGTGGCACCACCTCCTCTCCAGGTTGTGGTCGGGCAAGCGGTTTTGGGCGATCTAATGCTTTTGCTCACAGCCCTTGCACTATTTGCGGTCGCACTAATCATCAAGTGGATAGTTGCTATTACCATTCCCAATGCCAAGGTAACCAACCCAAACCACCCATCTTCCCCAAACCTCCTATAGCCCACCACTATCCACACCAACCCCCTCACACCCACTACTCTGCACCATATCCCTCTTTTCCCACCCACCAGCCCCAATCTTACACCACCGAGTCCCCCTCCCTCATACCAACCCCAAACTTACACCACCTCTTGGATCCCTAACACCAGTGCAACTCATCATGCCACTCTTGATCTGACTTCTTTCTCTACATTTGAACCATACATAGGTAACAATCAGCTTCATGTAGCCAATGGTAAGGGTCTCCCTATCTCTCACATAGGTTCTCTTTCTCTTATCTCTCATTCATGTTTTTTTACTCTTTCTAATGTTTTACATGTAGCTTCTCTCACTCTCTCTTTTATCAGTTCAACAATTTTGTCGTGATAATTCCATTTATTTGAATTTCATTCCTTTTCTTTTCTTCTGAAGGATCTAGTGACCAAGCAAACCCTCATTTCCGAGACGAGTAAGAATGGGCTCTACTCCGTGTCGCCTTCCTTTCCCGCCAATCTTACTGCTACCTCATCCTATGTTCGTTGGCATCAACGTTTAGGCCATCCTCATGATCGAGTTCTTCACCTTTGTTACCTCATTAGTGTCTTCAGAAGCCTCTCTCTCTCTCTCTCTCTTTCTCCCTTGCATGTCACATGGGCAAGTCTAGTCGTTTACATCTTAGTGATGTATGGGGTCCTCACCCCAATATTTCTTCAGTAGAACATCGTTACTTTGTTTTATTCGTGGATGATTGCACTAAATATATTCGGTTTTATCCCTTAAAATTAAAATCGGATGTATTTTCCACTTTTGAAACTCTTCGCACTATGGTTGAGCATGAATTTTCTCGTTCCATCAAATCCATCCATACGGATTGGGGTGGGGAATACCACTCCCTCCCCTCTTATTTTGCCAACTCGGTATCCAACATAGAGTTTCATGTCCCCACACCCATGAGCAGCAGGGCACTATTGAACACTGTAACAAGCACGGTATTACTCTGCTCTCCCACGCCTCTGTTCCTCAGGATTATTGGGACTATGCCTTCAAGGCAGTTGTATACCTCATCAATCGCATGCCCTCAACTGTCACCGGGAATATCTCTCCATACCAATTAGTTACTCACAATGCCCCTGACTATTCTTTTCTTAAAGTGTTTGGATGTCTCTGCTTTCCATGACGATGTCCCTATAATCATCATAAGGTTGACCCTCGGTCTGCCCCTTGTGTCTTTCTAGGGTACAGTCCCTTTTATGTTAGTTATCGGTGTATAGATATTGCCACTGATCGCATTTACATCTCCTGCCATGTTCGCTTTGATAAAACCACCTTCCCATTCCACACCATCTCCTACAGCACCGCAGCTTGTCCCAAAACTGCTTGCCCGGCCACGACCACAGCCACGGTCTCAAGAGGAGGTGGTGCCACGCCCATCAGAGAAAGGGGTACCGGTGCCATGACAGAGGTTGGCAGATGCATCGGCAAAAGGATCAATAATAGCACACCGAAACTTTAGTAGGTTCTCGTGACTCATAAGAAGACCATGAAGTTCATTGTAGGTTACTTGTTCTAAGCGAGCCATCATAATAGAGGCAAGGTTCAGATATTCAATACAGAGAGCAAGGAAGATATGAATAATGAAGTCTTCAGCTGGAAGAGGCTTACCAACAATTGTGAGTTCATCAAATAGAGACTTGGCTCGATGTAGAAACTGAGTTATTGTCTCATTTGGTTTGTGAACTAGACTTTGAAGAACGAAATTAAGGACAGAATCATGGTTGTGGAAGGACAGCTGAAAGCTGCCTGAAGAGCATCCTAGATCTCCTTGCTAGTGGATCATCCGATTGCTAATGGTAGGGCCTCCTCAGAGAGGGATGGGATTAGTAAACTCATGATAGAGGCATCTTGTTCACGCCATGATTTTGCTTGGGTTGAATCCTGAGGGCAACGGAGGTCGCCCGTAACGTAGTCATAAAGACATTATCCCATGAGGTAAGGGACAATTTGAGTCTTCCAATACACAATTTTTGGAGGAAAGCTTGAGGGAGATAAGGTGATGTGCCCTAGAGTGGGTCGTAGGGAGGGGGAGGGTGTAGGTGCAGGGGTGGTGACAAAGAGATCGGCAATGGTGGAGGTGGGTTGGTCGTACGGTTAAAAGGAGAGAAAAGGGAGAGAGAGGGGAGAGGGAGGTTGGCGCTGAAGAGGGAAGCTTGTGGGAGACCTCTCAACAAATATAAAGGATCTTTAAAAAAAAATCAAATTGAAGCGGCAGTGTTGCTCATTGGAACATTATGGCTCTGATACCATAATAGGAATTGAATTGTGATTGTATTTCTTAAATTAGATTTGTGTTACAATAGCACCTATATATACTATGATAGGAATCCACATTGATGGAAACTCTATCTGACAAGGAGATCTAGCAATAAGAGTTACATTAGGAATCTATCACCACGTGTGGCAATTGTGGACAGCTACACAAAGTCTATAAGAGGATAGGGTTTGACATCCTGTAGAACTCTAGTGAGGCAGGAGTCCTAATAGGAGATTGATAGCCAGTGGGACTCCTCCAAGATAGGAGAAGATAGACCAGCATAGGTGGCAATGGAGAGGCTGTAACGTAGTGGAACTGAAACTCTTGCTAATAATGTAGAGATTGAGAACCAGAATCAAAGAAGAAGAAAGGAGAAGAGAGATACGATGGAAAAGTTGCTAAATCCACCCACAATAGACTCAGACCATTGTGATCTATTGTGGGTTCTGCCTTTATTTATAAACTTAAAAATAAAATTGTAATCTGAATAGGAAACTAACTCCTACTAACAATCAAAGACATAAAGCAACCTAGTCTAACTTGGAAAGGTAGGGACAAACCCCCCCCCCAACTCACTTAGACTAGGACTCATTCCACGATGGGGACACTCCCCCTATTGTGGACACATATTCCAACAGAAAGGAATAAAAGATAACACTTTACGTAAATGCAGCCCAATGATCAAAAAGCTTAAATCTTTAGTGAAGTCCATCCACAAACTGACGTTTCCTAATGCATCCTTTGGGGGGAGGGGGGGATGCATACTAAAATGAATTACACAATCAAGATGCCAGAGAATAATAACCTTTGGATAATTGGATGCTACAGTCAAATTTTTACAATTGAAATAGTAATAATATCACATGTAATCCTTTAAGTATATTCCTTTTCTAAATTTGGAGCTATTTAGAAGACAGGACAATACAAACCGGTAACAGACCAGCAGGTGCAATAGATATTGGAACAAGATTTCATGATTCATTCCGAATTCCAATTTTTAAGTATTCTGTTCCTATTATAAGAAATTATATTTTTGACATTTCAAAATGTCAATTTCATCTCAAATCACTTACATTTTGACATTTGGAAGCATCAAGTGAAAATTTTGAGACAAGTGCGTCACTTCAATCATGGTGAAACTGAAGACCAAAGCGATTCCAAAATCCCAAGGAAATCCGGGTACAATAAAATATGCAAAATAACATGTTTCTAAAGCTTAAGCACTTACTGCCAAAAATATAAATCAGTTATCTGCTTAAACCTGAGTTATGCAAGTACAACTGTTTCCAACAGTAGAGTACACTAAAGTTGACAGCACTAGAGAACCACAAAAATAATTAACATGCCAAGCCAAGAAAATAATAGAAGGATGACGGCATACCTAGAATGTTGTTCCCTCCTACAGCTGAGTTAGAGCTCAAAAGACCACCCTTTGGAAAGAAAGGGTCAAATTTATTCTTTGCTTTAACACGTTTGACATCACGGCCATGCTTCTGTTTCACAACCCGAGATTTCTCTGCAAGTAATAACACATGAAAGGCAACATAAGTACAAAATTCAAAGAAGTACAAATACGACTCTTTTATAATATAAACACATAGAGACAAAATTTTATCATACTTCACTCTGTATGCTATGTGTTAGCCTCTACAATCAAAAAATTTGAAGGTGATGTAGAAAACCAGAAACTGTATCATTAAATATGTAACATAACTGATGGGGACATCAGTCCAAACTATCAGGTTTCCCAGAGGAGGTATCGCAGAAGACAATCCAGCTTGGGCTCTATTTGGCTGGATGGATAAGGATCAACTTGAGGGCCCCACTTGAGTTCAACGCAAGTAGGGAAACTCTTTGATCGACCTCCTTGGACAGCTTACATGGGCCCTACTTGCTATTACTCAACGCAAGGAGGAATGCTAGTTTATGGTTTCTTTTAGGAAGTAAAGTTGTTGTTGTTTTTTTTTTTTTTTTAATTAAAGTATAACTTTTTTTATTTCCTAAAAGGTTATGACTCTTTACTTAAATTAGCAGATTCTGTTTTTTATTCCTTTTGCTTATTTCCTAAAAGGTTAGGACTCTTTATTTAAATTAGTAGATTCTGTTGTGATTCCTTTTAGTTTTATTTTATAATTGGACTGTAAGGCCTACGGCCAAGTTAATGAATGAAAAGCGAGAATTCAGTTTTGGCACAAGAGCTTCTCCCCTCCCCCAACGTGAGTCTCTCTCTCCTCTCATCGCGGATAATTCTTCTTCCACTTTTTCTCTCTCGGCAGTAAGGTAAGTTCACCCCCCTCTCTCTTCCCCTACTTCCTTACTTACTCCTTTTCTTTCTCATCTCCCCAGTCCTTGAATTTTTCTTCTTTGTTTTTTTTTTTTTTTTTTCCCCCTGCTGTTAATACAGTAGCATAAACCTTTATTTTTTTAATCCATGTTCTCTGTCGCATGCCCCAATCCCTGCTGAATCCTTTCTGTTTGCTGCTACTTAATCCTTAGCTGAAATTTTGCATAAAGATATTAGTGGTTCTCATTAATTGAATGCAAGTTAAGGGCTGAACTAGTAACTGCTATTATTAGGGACTTTGAAATGCATGCACCTCATTGACAATTCACTGCTACATGTTCCCACCCCCATATTGCTTAATTGGATTCTGTTAAGTTGATGCTAACGCTTGGATTTTTATTACTTATGGGCCCATGGCTTCCGTGATTTCCTGGTTTTAAGTTTGCTTATGACTCATGTATGTTTCTGTCCTCCTTTACATTACAGCCCATTTCTGAGTTCAAACCTACGTTAGTGTGGCCAGACTAGTCAACCTGCATAGGGACTTATTTCCTAGGGTTTTCCCTACATCAATAACAGCAAGAGAATGAGAAATGCCATCATGTTTTCTAACAAATTAGCCTGCCTTATTTAATGTCAACCATACAAACCTGCAGTATGCTACTACAATCCTTCATAAAGGAGTTCTATTAAAATAATCGTACACGTCAAATGCTTTAAAAAATTCTTACGCTATTAAAATTTTTTCATTTCATATCTAACCAATGCACCCCAAATTAAAATAACAGAATATCACTCATTTAAATGCAGTCAGAATGGAGGAGCCCATCTGACATACCAATCCACCATAATTTAAAGAATTGGTTAATACCATTCTGAATCACCAGACCAGGACCAATATCAGGTGGGAACAACTTGGTCCGTTATACACAGCAAACCAATCAATACACAGGAAATATCAGGCTTTTTTCTCTATGGATTTGAACATCCTATCCATATCAATTTGGGTTGGTATCTCCTAGGAACAAGTCAAATTCCTATACCAATCCCTCAACCCTTGCCATTAACGTTATAGTTGACAAATGGAGAATACCCTGACCATGAATGAAACTGGTGCAATCCGGGTCGCAAAACCATTATTGGATTGAAGAGGTCAATCAAGAATTCCACAGTTAAATAACAAGATAAGGATTAAAGCATGGAATAAATTCAAGGAGGACAATTCTCGTATTTAAAGTCTTTAAGGGACATAACAGGAAGGGGAAAAAAACTTAAAAATCAGGGGAAAATGTGTACTTTAATCACAAGTCGTCTTCTACCTACCCATGGCCAATTCGATAAAAGAAAGAGGATGGAGACTGAAGCTATTCCAGTACTAAGAGATACCTCCCATCGTCATGAATCATCCTGAAATTTCTGGTATAATATCACAAGGTCCAAATCTATCGAATTCTGTGAGCAATAATCTCCAAAAATCCACATCAGTAGGTTAAATGAATAAATGTGATATCAAGGATCGACAGAAGCGATACCAACGGAGAAACCAGATTCAATTTCTATCTTCAGCAGAAAGGTTTAGGACGTGAGCTCCTGGGGTTGAGATTGCCTCTGGTAAAGTTTAAACCCCAAGCTTGAGAATGATAAAGAACATTCCAATCAATTTGCAAGGTTCAGGCAGTAATGCTTAACCAGGTTACCGCGATACAGGAGTGGAGGGAATCAGTGAGAGAAAAGAAGTTAGAAGAGAGGACGAAGAAGAAAGATGAATATGAGAGAGGAGAGGAGAGGAGAGGAGAGAAGAAAAAGGGACACTGCCGCAATAATCGCCAGCTCAGTCACCCAAAGTAAATGCTAACCCCAATTACTTTCATTCGATTTTCAATCCAATCCCCCTACGGCCCTACCGTATTACATGTCCAATATAAAAGAAAAATAAAACATATTAATGGAAACCAACTGAAAAAGAAACTAAATAACCCCCAAAAAAAATTCCTTATGTATCTACCTTATCTACCCAACCTGTTAAAAATAAGAGAATAAAATTATACATGCCTATATCAACTACCATTCCTCTATAGACCAGAAAACCAATTTGGCCAGGTTGCATCACGGCATAGGTCTCCAGAGAGGGTCATTCTGGTCCAGCCAAGCCAAGCCAAGCCAAGGCAACTGCATCAGAAATGCTGACCAGATTTATGTCTACAAAATTTAGTTACTTCATTCTTTCTTCTCACTCACCCAGAAATTCTTCCAACAGAAGTAGACTTCAAAGTTAATAGCATATCCAACTTACACCTTTTTTTGGTTTAAAAAAAAATACAGCCAATTAGATAACTATAATTTATGGTAAACATATCAACAAGAAGCTCAGCCTTATCAATTTATGGAAAACATATAACTTTACAAAAAATTTAATCAAAGAAAAAATAAATAATATAATATAACTTGCGCTTTGCTTATACAAAATCACTGAATTAATTTTTCGGTATTCACTAAAAAAAAAATAAAAAATTTACAGACGAGTTTGCTTTATAAGAATAAGAACATGCATAAACCTTACTAGTCATTTAGAAGGTGTCCCATTAGTATAGTCAGCACCTTGCCTAAAAATCATGGAGGCTTTCCACTCACCACCTAAAACAGTCACTAACATTTGTAAGCACTTCTAACTATTTTCCAATCATCTGACAATGGTTTTAGACCTGTAACTATCAGATCTCAGTTTAATGGTATGGCTTTTTAAGTCCTTAATTGAAATGGTTCAAACTATCAAACGAGTAAAAGTGATTTAGTACCTTCTATATAATGATTTGCATGCCTTTAAGAAGAGAATAAGGAGGAAAACCTCCCACCCCCCCCCCAAAAAAAGCACTGTTTCATCAATGTTGAGGAAGGGGGGACACATTTTACTGTTGAGTTAACCGGAATATGATTATTAAATACAGAGCATTTGTAGATTGGATGCTAAATTAATCACTTTCAAGCCTTTGATCCAGTGAGGGATTTTGGTAAGTGACTAAGTTCTGTGTATTGAGATATCATGCATTCATTAGTAATGGACTTATGGGAAAAACCGTAAAGGACGCTACATATTATTAAATAGAAAGTAGTTTTGACAATGGTTTTATACCTCGTCATTTTGCAGATTTACATGAATTGAGTTCATTTTTCCAAGTATTGAATGAAGATACCATATTCGTGATTGTAGGCATGAACTTCACAGCCTTTCAAGAAGTCAAATTCTTATACATACCTACAAGGATGCTACATATATTAAATAGAAAGTAGTTTTGACAATGGTTTTATACCTCCTCATTTTGCAGATTTACATGAACTGAGTTCATTTTTCCATTTAATGAATGAAGATACCATATTCGTGATTGTAGGCATGAACTTCACAGCCTTTCAGGAAGTCAGATTTTTATGCATACCTACAATCACAACCCTGGCACATATCTGTACCTCATCCCATCAAAGGTTTGAAGAAATGTGTGGTGTCCTGGTCCTGGAACCTATTGATTGTCGGGTTAACCTTGTCTCCTTCATCATTGTCCTAAAACCTATTGGAATAAATGTTTCCTCAATGGGTGGAACTTTAAGTAAAGAAGTAAGTGCTTGTAAAAATATTTTCCAGGCATACAGAAATACTGCATTTAAACATATATGTACACATACATAAATATCTAGACATATATTGAGTTAAAAATGTACATACTACCAGAGAAGGTGCATTTTTCTTGACTAGGTCCAGGCATCTCAGATATAACATTACTATCATCAACTCCATCATGGTTCATGGCATCTTCAAATTGATCTGCTCTTTGTCTCTTCAAGCAAGGGCTAGTACTCTCGCCTTTTCCTGATTTTCGATTACAGTGTTTACCTGCACTCTTGGGCAACATGAAAAGAGGAGCATTTACATTCCCACAGTGTTCTGTGATATTTTCACCCAGAAAGTTGGAATTTTTCTTTTCATCCCTACAAAGTTCAACTTCAGCCTTTCTCTGTCTGGAAGCTGAATCTTGTTCTGAAGTAGTAACACGCATTACATCTGCAATGAACATAAGTAATGTAGAATTAGTTTATGTAATAGAGAAGCTTTCAAGAACATAAAATATACTACAGTGACAAATTTTTCCAGCAGCCACAATATTATGTGTAAGAACCTACGCATTATGCACGAATGCATCAGTATATCTATTAAAATAAACTTGAAGTATGCCAGTGATGGTAATAGTAAAACCAAATCAAATATTTTAATGTTTTTTTTTTGGTGGGGAGGGGGTGGGGGAGAGGGTAAATTTTCCAATTATGTACTATGCTACTGCAAAATACAAAGAAAACTAAATACTGAAATTCTCAAACCCCAGGGGATTAATGATCCCATGGCATAAGTAAAGCATCGTTCCTCCCTAACAGAGAGTAAGAGAGTAACAAAATGGTGTGTTCGCCAGTCACTACTCAATAAATTAATGCCTTCAAAAACCTAGTATGAACACAACTTTGTTGAACAAACAAAGATGTCCGTTACACATACTGGCATACATCTTCATGCTAGAATAACAGTGACAAAAGTTCCAGGTCGCCTAATCACAGATTGTGAGGGAAGAAAAGGAAACTAAAGAAAGGGGCATGCAAGCCAGAGATATCACCAAGCTCTAGATAACATAATCAGTGAAACAAGTAATGAGTCACAGGCTCACAGTAAATCATAAAAAAACCGGGAAAAGGGGGAAAGAATAATGACAGTGAGGAAGAGAAGACTAGAAGTTGACCTTTAGGGCTACACGAAGAGATCCAACCGTTAACCGGAGAAGGTGTTCTAAGAATGGAACCAGACTCAGCTTTCCGCACTTCTGCTTCCTCAACCTTAGTAACCCCACCTCTGCTAAAACCCTCAGCATTCAAAAGCTTTGACACGGGCACAACCGCCGGAAGAGAAAACTTCACCGCATCCATCGTCAATAAACAGGCGGCCCTCAACTTCAAACTAAACCAGTGCTGCTTCCATCTTTAATTGTTTCAGTAAATCAAGGAGGAGGAAAAGACGCCATATCCACTTCTCCCCGAAGCTCTCCTTCCCTAAGAGGTGAGTATTCCATGGATTGAAATGAGACTCGAAGGAGTAATTGATAAGAAAAGTAGGGTTTTAGAGGCTGTTAGGAGCTTATTTTCGCTGCAATCAGAATGTCACGGTCAAGGGAGGCGAAATCGTATCTAGGGCTTAAAATTGGGGGAGTTTAGAAATATTTATAGTTTTCGGGAAAGGCAAACTCTTGCTTCCAAAACCCTGCCTTTGACGAATATTCCGGCAGGTTTTCCGTCAGGGTAATCCTATCCATCTGTGTGTTTGTTGGCTTTAGTAAGTATCCACGTGTTGACTTGACCAAACTTGTCCATAGCAAAACCCTGTGAAACAAAAAAAGAAAAAAAAAAATACGAGAAGTGTCAGTAGATAATTCAGTATTTCTGGGGTCCATCATGTACAGCATCAGCTTCACCTATGACCTTATGACACGTTATCCTCATCAGTCAACTCTGCGAAATCCACATGTTCCGGTGCCTCTCCGTTGGTTGATCAAGGCACTTTTTCACATTTCGGGAATAGAAATGGATTTTTAGGTATTTGACAAATGTGTTTCTTAGATCAATTTATGCCCATATTGTTATTTGATGACATGTTCCTCAATTTTAAGTTTAAAAAATTACATTATTTTTGAGCTTGAGAAGATATGCTCTCTCACTTTTGGGCTTCTTTATATGGCATAAATCCATAATTTGTTATTTTCATATGTTTATAGGATTACTTGTTTCGTCAGAGTTGTTTCTTGCAACATAAATTTTCATAAATTCTTATTTATGTTTTGTGGAACGAAACAAAATTATCAAACGCTTTTTACCTCGTTTTTTCATTTCTAGGAACAGAAAAATGCATTAACGCATTTTTAGGAACGTTGTCAAACAGTGCTAAGTGATGCCACACAATACTGAATAACCTGCACATTTTAGTGAACAGATCAGGTTCACAAACGAGAATGTTCTCCTACATCCCTGGTTCGTGGATTTAGAATCTATTAAATGAAAAGAGAGAAAATTGATTCTAAATCCATCTTTTCATTTAATAGATTCTAAATCCATGGACCAGGGACATTCTCGTATGTGAACCTAATCCGCTCTCTACATTTTAGGTTATGTTTCGGTAATCAATAAATGAAAAAAAAATGATTAAATAATAACTTTTTCTATTTATCTCTCTTCTCAAATTCAAATCGATTTTATGACTGGATACACCGAATTTTGTCACCCCCCTGCAATGATGACAATATGAAGAATTACATGTTGGATATTTTAGACTTGGAGAATTTTCAAACTTAGAGTAGAAAATGACCATTTTTTTTCCTATAAACTTTCAAGAGAAAATGTTTTCAAAAATTAGAATTTGATGTTGTGGATTATTGTTGTTTGTCCGCTCAAGTCGAACATTACACTTTGATGCGAGAACTATGCGAATCGACGCTCGATTCTCTCTTTCATTATATGATATAGGTCCCTACTTTATGCATATTTTAGTAAAGGTTTCCGGTTGGGACTACAATCATGTCTCACATCATTGGATAGTGGTCGGACTGAGCTTTCTAAAGACATATTACATGTCGAATTCCAACAAACGGTTTGAAATATATGACCCCCGAAAGTTAACTCCAAAGTTCGATATCATATTCCATTCCGAGCAACCAAATAGTTCCACGTGGCGCCCAAACCCTTTTGTCCAAAAGTAAACCTTTTTGGACAATTCTCTCTAGTTTTTTAGTCCCACATTGGAAATAAGAGAGAATTGTCTCAAGTCCCAATGCTATAAGAATAGCCCTTCCTCTCTTCCAAAAGGGGGGAAAAATTGAAAATTTGGGAGAGATGATCGCCCCATTAAGGTTTTGGCTAACTTATTCCCTCTAAAATCAAATATTCTCCAAGTCTAAAAGTTTAATACATTAATCCTTCCTTGATCCGAGTGATCTAGTCTGGTTCAGTTCGATTTGGGACTTGAAGCACAAGGGTTATCTCCCCTTGTCTAGGTTTTTTTTTTTTTTCTTTTTTTCTCCCAATAGCAATTTAGAATTAGTTTAATTAATAGATTAGCTTCTGATTTATTAATCGATTCGTTTAGATTTAATTAGGTTCAATTAGTTTCAATTAGGTTTAATGTGTTTTATTAAATGTAAATTCCGGTTCAATTAGGTTTATTTTGTTTTAATTGGGTTCAACATATTTTGATTTGGGTCATTGGGCCCAATTCATTGTTTTTGCTAATTCGGTTTTTCTCGTTTTAATTTTTTTTCCTTTATCTTATTATTATATTTTGATTCAATTAATCAGTTTTATTTGTGATTTAAAATACTCACTTAATAAGTAGTTTGATTTGATTTATTTTTGCTTTTTTTTGTTCTTTAGACATAAACCCTTAGATTAGGATCTCAAGCCCTAATCCCTTCTCCTTCTCTTCTTTTTCTTCTTCTTCTCTTCTTTTCTTTTCTTCCCTGCTGCTGCAACCACTAACCGGCAGCCACCGAACCTGCAACTTCTCCTCCTTCTCTTCTTCTTCTTCTTCTTCTTTTTCTTTTCTTCTTCCCTGCTGCTGCAACCACTAACCGGCAGCCACCGAACCTGCAACTTCTCTCCTTCTTCTTCTTCTTCTCTTCTTCTCTTTTTCTTCCCTGCTGCTGCAACCACTAACCGGCAGCCACCGAACCCGCAACTTCTCCTCCTTCTTCTTCTTCTTCTCCTTTTTCCTTGCTGCTGCAACTGCTAACCAGCAGCCACCGAACCTCCCTTCTCTTTTTTCTTATACTTCTTCTCCTTCCCTGTAGCTAAATCCAGCAGCACCCTTTCTCCTACTCCTCTTCCTTTCCCTGTGGCTGAGACGTATCTCCCCTCTCCTGTCTCTTCTTATTAATGGAACCTAATCAACACCCACCCTTTTCTTTTTCTCTTTCTTTTTTTCTTTTCCTTTTCCATGTTTCTGAAATCACAAACCTGAGATAAAAATCCTAGCTCATTCAAAGCTCGACAAGCTTTCTGTTGCATAATTCTCTTCCTTTCTTGGGTATTTTGATCAAGCTTCTCAAGTTGTCTTCTCCCCCTCGCACGAGTCAGCCGTTCTCAACCAACTCCAACAGCAGCATGGTACGTGTAACCACCGATTTCTCCTTCCCATCTCCCAACTCAGCAACTCTACCACTTCGAGAACCTGAAACCTACCTACCTTTTTTTTTAATTAAATCCAACCCTCACATCCATTTTTCTCCAAACCTAGGATTGGTATCGATGCTTATTTCATCTCTTCTCATATTTCCCGTCAAAGTGAGTTCATCGCAGATTATGAGGGCAGCATGTATTTCGGGTTTCATTCTGCTCATGTGATTTCTGCAACCACCATTTTTCTCTATCAAAAACCCTCACTGGCTGAATCTCTAATCTTTCCCAGCACCATATTACCTTTAATGCCATCATCGGGTAATCCTCAATACCTTTCTTCCTATTACTTTTCATCCGGGGCATCATCGTCCTTGTGGATCCAAGCTTTCTTTTTAGGGTCAAATTTAGTCTTAGGTGGTGGAGTTTGTCATGTTATATATTTAGTTTCTTTTTCTTTCTTTGTGGTTCAGTTTCTTTATTTTTATTTCATTTATGTAATTTAGAGTTCAGATTTGTAATTTATATCCCCAAATCCAGTCCATTTTGTTTTCTGTTACGGTGTGGTATTTTCCTCCTTATTCCTTTTGTTCTTTGATTTTTTTTTTTTTGTTAGGTCTGATTCGATCTTCCTTCTTTTCCCTCTCACGACGTAGTTTAGAACGTAGACTAGTATGGGCGTGGCTGGCCCCTCAAATCGGCCCGTAGCATTAGGATATTTTTGGGGAATGGGTTTGTGTTATAATTTCTTATTTTTTAAGGCTTTTCACCCTCTTTCTTTAAATGCAATAAAAAAATCAGATATTGTTTAAAATAGTGCAATTAGTATACTTGTATTCCAATTCATCTAACTTTCCCTTCTTTTAACTTGTTTAGCTTTCTTTAATCGTTCCATTTAGCTTCCTTGATTAGTTTAATTAAACACATATATCATTTTTTACTAGTGTTTTTCTTCATCGTAATTAGTTGTTTTAATTATTTAATGGGTTCAATTAATAAAACATTTAGACTCTAACATAATATAGGTATAGCATGAAATAATCATTAGACATATTTAATTTAGAAGATAATTAGCATTGCATTTAATTAGTTAAGAGATTCTCTTCTCATTAGCTTGACTAGGGTTTTGAAAAATGTTTAACTCATCTTAGATTAGCTTAAGGTAAACATAATTAGTGCAATTAGGTTTCATAATTAATTTAATTAAACTTTAGGTTTAGTTTAATCCTCCTATACTAGATTAGGTAGATTAATAAAAATGCATTCATTTAATGTAATTAATCCATTTTATTTTTTTATAAATTAATTAGGTCTCATTTAATTTATAAATCTTTTTACCAATTAGATTAAGTAGGATTGCAATAATTTATTTCACAAATTAATAGGGATTGTGATTAATCATTTTAATTAATTCAATTTAGGATTTAATAAATTCATTAATCATCCATCTAGGTCATGCTCAATTAATCGAATTAGTTTAATTTAGGGTTTCATAAATTGTTAAACTAATCCTAGGTTTAGGCTTATTTCATTAGCTTAATCTAAGACTCATAATACATCAATTAAATCATTTAGGATTTTTAATTTTAATTAGCGCAATCATTTCATTATCTGCATCATAACTTAGCTAGCATAATTTAGACATTTGGTTTAGGGTTTTCACATGTCATGCTTAGATACCTAGTTTAGGGTTTTCAGTGACGTAGATTTAGGACTAGTTAGCAGGGTACAAACAAATTTTGGTCAAACAAAAAGAGACTGGCCTTAGGGCCGGGCAGACTGGGTGCCTAACACCTTCCCAGTCTGTCATTTGACACTTGTCTTGAATCTTAGTGCAAACTAGCCTTATCCAGATTCATTAGTCTCTCTCCCTTAATTGGGGGATACTTTTATGGGTCTTAGACCCTTTCTAGGTGGCGACTCCCTTGTACCCATAACATGTGTTCCCCCTTGGCATTTGATGACCAGGGGATACTATCTCATATCATTAGGGTCGAACCCTAGTGTGTGTACACGCGCTACACGCACCATATCGCGATCCCGACGGAGGTCCATGATACCTACAATGACAGATATGTAAACATAAAAAAAAGCAGTATAAATGACATAATAAGACAATAAATAATAATTTTTTATGTATTTATTTCTCTCCTTAAATTTAAAATTTTTTAAACTTTTTCTTCTCTTTTATTGGCCTCCAAACATAGCCTAGAAGCGAAAAAAATCATACAAAAATAAATAAATAAATAAATAAATAAGAAAAAGAACACAATTAGGTTGCCATTGGTTTCTATAGGGCCCATGTGCAAATAGGATCCAGCTCGTCTCCAACGAGCGGCCAACAACTCCTTCGATCATGACACGTCCTATATCAAATCCAACGACCAATGTTGATTTGACCTATGTCTCACCTTTTGTTGCTGAAAGAGCCTGCGAGACTTGCTGAAACTCGATCCATTTCTCGTGGGGAAAAAAATCATCTGTTTTTCTCATCCCTGTTTTTCCTTGTTTTACTACCTCCAGAACACGACACGTGGACAACTTTAAGATCAACGCACCGGATGTAATAATCCTCACCCAACCTTGACCGTTGATGTTAAAATTGTCCACGTATCGTGTTCTGCAGGTAGAAAAACAAAGAAAAACATGGATGAGAAAAGCAGAGGATTTTCATCCTTCTCGTGGTCGGGGTCTGTTGTGCGATATCGGTTGTCTTCGGTTACCTCCATGACTGGCAATCTTCATCCTCTGTGGAGAAGTATCAGCTTGGGCCTTTGATGTCTTCCTTCGCTTTCAATCTCATCAATTTGTTCATCTTGATGCCCATGACAGTCGAGGTAATTCTTTTTAGTGTTTTAATTCTAAAACCCCTTAACCTTTTAGGCTTTTAGGTTAACTTGAAACCATTATAGGATGTATCATCTAGAGAAAAAAAAAAATCTCTTTTCTATGCCGCTGCAAACTCTCACTCATACCAAGCAACAATTTACATTTTTTTAGGTTTTCCCTCCTAAGCCAAGCTCGTTTTTTCAGAGGGTGCAAATTGTGATGTAGGAATTGGATTAGACAATTGATGGCTTTTCTATTAAGATTGAAAGTAATTTAATTCTTGTTTTTTTTTTCTTTTTTTGGTAGATGATGAAGAGGCACAAGGTGGAGAGAGAAAAGAGAAGATTGGAGAGGAAGTCTGGTGGACGAAGAACCCTAACCTTGTCTCAACGGTTACCAAACAGTGAAGAATCGATTAACATAGATGAACCTTCAAAAACCCTAACCTTGTCTCCAAAGTTCATAACAAGATCAGAGTGTAGTTGTTTGAAGGAAGGAAAAAGGGAAATAGAGAGTGAGAAGGAGTCCGAGAGGGTTGACAGGATATCTTGCTCTGTAGATTTCCATAGGCAGATTCCTGATTTTCCCATGAGAATTTCAAGACGAAACTAGTCAAATCGATGAAGCACTAACGATTGAGTAATAAGAAACCTTTGATTGAGTTGAAAAACCCTAACCTTGTCTCCAACGTTTACCAAGCAGTGAACAAAGATTATTTAGAATAGGAGCAAGGAACCTTCAAATGAACAGAGGTTTTTGAATTTAGGTCTCCAACGATTCTCTTCAGGCTCAATTGAGAGAGTGTAGTTGTTTGGAGGAGGGAAAGAGGAAAATAGAGTGATGAGTCAGAGAGGGTTGAGAGGATATACCTGGATCGGGATTCAGCAAGTCTCGACAGGCTCTTTGAAGGAGAGATATAGTCGGTCGTTGGATTTGATGTAAAACACATGTCATAATCCAGTGGAGTCGTTGGACGCTCGGTGGAGCGTCAGTCGTTGGAGACGAGCCGGATCGGTGCAAATAGATTCTCATCCGATGACAAGTACATTTCACAATGCTAATATGTGGCCAAAATTTGTCTCAGGGTACATAACCCTGTTTCATTTTTTTTTCTTCTGGTAACAACCCTTTTCCATATGTCGAATTTTGCTGATGTTATAATACAAAAAAAAAAAAAAAAATCAAAACTATGAAGAAGTAACCTAATGAGATATAAGAGGGTACTTAATTAAAGAAAGAGGGTTCTTGAGCAAACGGCATAGGGGATGGCACCAATAAGGTTCAACAATATATTATCCAACGTATAAGGGCAGTTAGGAATATCATATAAGGAGGAGAGATATAGATGTAGAGGTGCTTGTGTACCCTACCCAGGTAGCTTAGATATCTTTTTTTCTCTTAATTGAATTAAGCTTTGAAATTTGACTCCTGAATCATGAGCGTCATTACCGATCCATAATATATATACTTTTTTTTTTATTATTATTAAAATTGGATCACCACATCATCCATAACACAATAAGATGGCTAGAGGAAGATCTTGCTAATTGTTTTTCTGGCTAAAGGTTTTGATGATCTCAAACCATAACTTTAATTTAAGCGTTCACATCCCTAGCATTGGTAGGCCGCCTGAGTTTGTGAATATGCAAGCCCAACCTAAGCTAGCCCAGCTCGTACTCATACTGGGAATCCCAACTGAAGCCCAACACATCTTATTTCATTAACTTTGTGTTTTTAAGTTGAAGCATAAAAATCCTCTCCAACGTGTATCGGATGATTGGCAGCACCTGAGCATCTGGATTCTAAGTTGAACCACCCGAAGAGTCACATCTTATTTCATTAACTATGTGTGTATGTATGTGTTTGCCTGATTTCATTACTTTTGTGCATGTGCGAATGTGTGTTTATGTTATTTTATTAACATTTGTGCATGCATTATACACACTTATTACTTTTTTAAAATTTTATTCGAAACAAAAGTAATGTTTGAAATTACTTTTTTTCTTATTAATTGTTTTTTTATATATATTATTAAAGGGTTTTTTTTTTCTCCGATAAAAGAATTTGTTTTATATTGACACTCCTCAAGATGTCAAATAATATGTATATGGTAGAGGCCAAAGAGATCCCTAAAAGGCAACATTTCGTTGTTAGGAGCATGCACATAAGCATCAATAGAAACAAAATTTCCACCGTTCATGGGGGACAAGGCAGTCATTTTGCCCCCTGTGATTTAGTCGGTGACAGATATTATTAAGCACCATGTACTCGAGTAATTTGTGAATATAATATAGTTGAATATTTATTCTTAATATATATTAATGTTACATAATAGATTTATTTTAGGGAGAGGATGCTCTGAGCGCCACTTGGAAATGAATATCTGAATGTTTGCCATGTGATGGTATATATGGGAATCCAGATCTGTAGATAGATTTACTTCAAGATGATCTGCTCATGTGTGGCCAAATACTTTTGAAAAGTCCAATACCATGAAAGAGTGCATGCACTAGCCGAACTTATAAAAAATATAAGAATGTAATTTCTGGAGTAACAATATGTGTGCATGGAAAAATATAAGAATGCATGCCAATACATGGGAGAGGATTAAATTAAATAAGATTAGAGGTTTGAAATATGGTCAATCAATACTACCTGTTGAAATCCAACTGGCATAATTGTAATATTATTCATCCATATGTCACATATCCGGCTTGGATATTCATTTTCCAAGCTACCTATTTGGAGTAGTTCTCCACCCCTCCCCCTCCCCCTCCCCCTCCCCCTCTGGTTTAGATGTCGTGTGAAGAATAGAAATGGAAAGTGATTTAGAATAAATAATGGTAGTTTGTTATTGGGCTAATCAACTATCATATAGATAGCACTATCTTAGTTGGACTTAAATTCATAACTAATATTTCTGTAACATCATGATTTCATTGTTGTTGTCTTTTATTTGTACACCCGCTTTATTGCCATTTCCTCTTGCATTTCAACATTTCATAACACAGTGCATATAGGTACTTAGTAGCACCATGGTAGTTGTTGTTATTTATTTATTTATTTATTTTTATAGGTAGACCCCACTGAGAGCTGAATCATCATGACCTCTTAATTGTGAAGTGTTAGTCTTTAGTAGTCAACTTTGACATATCAACGGAGTCTTTCTTGTAACTTCCATTTGCTCGTAACAATTGGTAGACGCTTGATATGGGATGTGACAAATATTAATATGTATCAAAATCATTTATATTAACTACTTGATTTCTTAGTACTAATGTGTATATATATATGCTCGATGTTGTGAGTAATCATGCACAAGACCTTTTACCTATATCTTCTAAGAACTTACAAAGTTATATATAATAAGATTTCGGGTGAAATTTCCCTTAATTGCCCCCCTAGAGATGTTTTAACTAGTAGGCTTGTTGAATCACAATTTCTTCCATGTGACCTATCTTATGGGGATCAAATGTTGTGAATAGGTCCCCAGGCCGTACTCTAGATTTTTCCAGTTTGCTTAAAAATCGACCATATTGCCAAATAAAGCTTTACAAAATTTAGGACTACCAATATTTTTTGGGTAAATATTTAGGACTATGAATATGATGCACATATTGATTGTATATTGGTCACATATCACATTTCATGTTTCAACTCAACCATATGATTCAGCTTGTATTTGATTTTTCTTCACTTAAAACTTATTGGAATTTCATGAGGAAGTTCTCCTTTCACCCATGAATCTATCGCTATAATTACCTTCCTCCTATGTATTAGAAGTTCGAATTGCCCTTAACCTCCGTTTGGTTGTAAAAAAAAAAAAAAAAAATCTGATTGTAACTGAAATGCAAATATTTTCTCTAATTTCCCTTAGGCTATGTTTGGTAGCCAAGAAAAGAAAAAGTACAAAGACATAATAAGACAAAAAAGGATGATCATATAATAATAATTTTTTATAATGATTATTTATGTGTCTATCTCTCTCCTCTAATTCAAATTTTTTTGATTTTTTTATCTGTTCTTTTCCTCTTTTTGTTGGCTGCCAAACATAGCCTTAACGAGATAAGCCCAATTGGACCCAGGCCCTAGAGCCCTCTTGGGTCCATTAAACTAATTTTGAGTTTTGAGTGGACTCAACGAGCCATGGACCCATACTCCAGTATATGAGTTGGCCCATGTAGATATTTCCAAGTACACGTCACCCACACTTGTAACTCCAAAGTTGACTTCAGATGACACACGTGCGACGAAAAGACTTTCCAGGGATAGGGTTCACAAAATCCTGAATGCGTTTTTAACTCCGTTACATGCCCTTTATTGTCCGGAGAGAAATGAGAAAGAAAGCGAGGGCGGGAAGAGACTGTTCTTGATTCTCTTCATCATCATCGAGAACGAAGAGAGAGATAGCCATTTCCGGTTTCCATTGCCGGAATCTTGTGATCGTATACCTATACACGTCTTAAATCTGTCGGAATCCGTTCCGTTTGGCCGGAGGAATAGGTAGAAAGATAAGAACAGAGATGTGCGAAGAAGGATTAATATTCTCTTTGGATTTTCTCGCTTTTATAAAGCATACCTCTTCGTTAGCATCTGTCCTCTTCGTATTTTGATTCTCGAAGATATTATACACTTTTTCCTTTTGTTTCTTCTGTTTCTCGGTTGGGAAACTATTCGAGATAAAGGAAGAGAAGAGGAAGAAGTAGTAGAAACTGCAGTTAGGGTTTTATCATCTTCAACCTTCTTCTTGGAATTTGTTTTCCATCAATTTATAAAGATGACTATGGATGAGAGCTTGTTGGACGATATCATACGGAGGCTTCTTGAAGCTAAGAACGGCCGGACGCCAAAGCAGGCCCAGCTCACGGAGGCGGAGATTCGTCAGCTTTGCGTCACTTCGAAGGAGATCTTCATCAATCAGCCTAATCTCCTCGAGCTTGAAGCTCCAATTAAGATCTGCGGTAAAAACGAACGAAACTGAAACTATCATAGTATCATTTTTGGACCATGGAGTGTTTTTTTTGTCCCTTTGATTATTATTTATGATTTTGTGTTATGAGATCAACCAGTTTTTTCTACTTATGAAGTTGCGTATTGTGCACAATTTTGTGTACTTTGACCAAGTTACAGATATAGGGGGGCACAATCTTGCGCATGAAATGCATAACTGTGTGCTAGTTTAAGTATTTAGTGCCAGTATCTCATGACTCTGCATTAGAGAGGCATAATCTGATACTTTCCAAGTTCAAGAATTCCGAGCCTGAAAAAGGAATTCAGTCTCATCTAAGAACATTTTTTATTATTATTTATTATTTTTTATATATTTTTTTAATTTATTGTTGAAACAATATGATATCCTGTGAACTGCATTATTTGTGCCTACAAAAGGAACAGGCATAAATGAACATAAATTAATTTATCTTTGCCACCTTGAAACAGTTTATGTAAATAAATAAATAAATAAATAAATAAATTTCTCTTATGTAAACGAGAAAGGACAAAACAAGAAAATGAAAAGCAGATAGGTTTCTCAAGATCCTATGGTGTGTCAGGATATAATATGCACATAAAATACAAAATCCTTTTAATTAGTCCATGCAACTGACAATGAGACAATTGTCATTAAGACAGGGACGTGGGGTATAATAAAATGTGATCCAGTCTCTAGATTCTTACAATGTGGAAAGATGGGTTATTTGGATTGATGGTGAATATGAAATTTTGTAATGTGGGTTATTTACTGATGGGTGTGCTTTTGTTCAGCAAGAGGTTTCTATTTTGCAATATTCATTGACCAGTATGCTTTCTGTTGGTCATTAAGGCATAGTTTGACATATAAATTGAATTCATAAGATCGCCATTTTGGCCAAAGTTTCTACTCCTCCCCTCTGCACTTTGTTTTCTTTCTTGCATTAATGAAGATGTTCTACTGGTTGGACTCTCAAATGGAAATTTGGGATTTTATCCAAACCAAGACAACAGAAATCCGTGTTGATCTCCCAGTATGTGAAAATGGTAGTCTATCTTTCTGAAACTTCACCCTTTTGGACAAATATGTTTGTGCATATCTGTCAAGGATATTGATTTCAGTCTTCTTTGTATGCCATTCCACAATAATTTTTCTGGTGGAGGGCCGGTAGGGAAAGGGAAATCCACGGTTATGCATCTGCATCATGCTTTCTTTAAGAAACCAAATTTTGAGATATGGTTGAACATTCATTCTTTTCCTGCATTTTATCTTGCTTGTAGAGATTGCTCTCCCATTTGCTTTCAAAATTTTGAGATGTGATAATAAATGACTATGGGTGGTGTGGTGAATTTTTTTGAATCCCATTACTTGATCTGTAAAGTGAACATACAATTTGCTACAACAGAAATGGAAAAGGCCAGTCGTTGGATGGAGGGAGTGTATTAAACTCAATTCCAACTCATGAAGTCTTATCCAAGTTTCCCTATTGTGCTATTCGAGTTGTGTTCCAAAACTCCTACTATCCAAGGCATTGGGGTGATCCGGGGTTCGAAAAACCCTTGTTGGGTTCGCTATGGGCCCATCCAGATAATCACCAAAAGGTTGTCTTCAACCTTCATAACTCAAACCAGCGTCAGTGAGTTGGGAGAATCGTCTGGGGATATCAAGTATGGCATTCAACGGCCTTGAATCTTTCGGCCAGATATCGTAGAGTAGAAGAGTTTCTTAGTTCTTACCCCCATTATGGAGTAGATCCAGCATCCAAAGAATTAGAACAACTCCTTTGTTACAAAGCTAGTGAAAGTTGCAAGGTTCAAATACGCGTGCTAATGGATCATGGATATCTCTTAGCAGAAGGGGTGTTACAAAGGTAATAACGTGCATTTAGTGTCGCCTGGGACAGGGGTTAGAAGAAGAAATCCAAGATGGAGAGGAAGAGAATCACGCTAGGGAAGAGAAGAAGAAGAAGAAGAAAGGAGGGGAAAAATAAGGCCACCGGCTTCCCACCACACTCACAACCGTGAGATTTAAACTCAACTTTTCATTCTATTCAATCAGTCCAATGCATTGGGTTACAATTATTTATAGAAACTAATAAAATCCTAAAATATCCTACTAGACCAAAGACCAAACTTTGGACCCAGTTCTCGGTTTGGGCTCCCGGGTTCGAGTAAGTTCAACCTCGAATCTGCATCCCTTCCCCCAGTGTTGAGAAAGATTCACCCTCAAGTTCTATGAAACGGGAGAATCAGCTCGATTGGCATCCATCCTTGACTATATGAAATCATCGATCAAACCATGATCAATAGTACAAAATTTGAGACACGAAGATCGTCGTTGAAGTAGAAATTTTAAAATATAAGGTTGACTGGTTCACTCAATTGATCAACCGGTTCATTCTCTTCCACAAGTTAATCATCAGTGATCAGCACATTGGTGGCTCTTTTTGTGGCTTTTTCACCCTTTGCTCAACATCTGAGGTCAATTTTTCGAAGGAAGAGTCCATATGATCAGATGTGACCAACAATTGGTCCTTGAACTCCTTGCATTGTTGCGGAGTCTCTTTGATATTTTCTTGCATGAGTTGAAATTGCTTACGGATCACCAGCAAGAGGATCGCTATCTATTTTCTGCATGTTTTCCTCGTATTTGTCATATAAAAATATTATGTTTGGCAGAAAAGTTAATGATCTCTTGCATAAATATCTCAGAAGTCCAGAACCTCTGCTGATCACATTGAATTTGACAATAAATAAGTAGCATAAGGTCTCCAAGTGGTCAAGAAAATGAAACCACTATTCAGGATGCTTTAATACTTGAAAAGGATTTCTGCCCAATTTTCTGTTTTTGGGTATAAATACTCTGACACATGGTGTAGATTTATTTCCATTTTTCATTTTTTTCCTTTATAACCGGGACTATTTGGAGAAAAATTGGCAGTCTGAACTAGTTTAATATTTCTTTTGTTTATTATTTAGATAAATGGATTTTGAGGTCTCACTATGGATGATTTGGTGATACCTTTTGTCGAGAACGCTGATTAAGCATAGTCCTCATTCGTTTTCACACTCTCTAATTACTGTATCCATGCTTGTATAAATTTGTGATGTATATCGATCTTAGCTTTATTTCTATGTTGTTCCACAATAACTGTTCTCTTTAAGAAACCCAAGCTTTAAGGAATGGTTGAAGAATTCATGGCCAACTTATTTTCGAGGGTCTTATCTTTTGTGTAGAGATTCATCTCTCATTTACTTCCAAAGTTTGAGATGTGGTAAACAAAAAAAAAAAGAAAAGACGGGTTATAACTCAACTCAACTCAGACTTATTCTAACTAAATGGGGTTGGCCACATGACTTCTAATCAACTCTATTCAAAGCCATACTTGATACAAGGTCTTAGCTATGGAGCATCTAAAGGCCTCCGTTGTACATGTTCATGCTACACCAAACGGCTTTCTTGCAACTTATCATGTATCAGAGATACAGAGCTACAAATCAGCTCTAATTTTGTTCATTCCTTACTTTTTGCTTCCTAGTTTTACCGAACATCCATCTTAGCTACATTGAGTTTATCTATATGATGTTTCTTAACATATTAGAGCTGGTTTGGGAGTTGTCCCGATTAACGACAAGCTCTGTGAAAGCAGATTGAGGTGGTGTGGCCATGTTCAATGGAGGTCTGAGGACGCCCCAATAAGGAGTGATTTGATTTAGATCGAAGGAGCTAAATGAGTTAGGGGTAGGCCTAAAATGACCATAGGCGAAGTGAAGAATGACATGCATAGTCTTGGTCTTGTCCCACATATGACCTTGGATAGAGCCTATTGGAGAACAGTGATCCATGTAGCCGAGTTTCTCCCAACTTGTTGGGTTGTGCTTCTTTCCTCTTACTCTCTTGTCTCATCTTGCATCTTTTCATTTCTTCCTTCCCCCAATTCTATTTGGACTTTTTTTTTTTATGGATCCATGTATTAAGTTGGGATAGGGCTGAGTTTATTGTTGTTGTTGTTGTTGTTGTTGTTGTTGTTGCTATTGCTGTTTATTAACTGCCCAGCATTCCGCGCCATGTATCATAGCTTGTGGTATGATTGTCCTACAAAATTTACGTTTGAGTTTTAAAGTAGTATGCCAATCCCACAACACTTTGGACGCACCTCTCCACTTCATCCATCCCATTTTGATTCCTTGTGTAGCATCTTCTATTTCTCCTTCTTTATTTATAATTGAGCCGAGATAACTAAAAAAATCACTTTGCAGAATCTCCCTTTCGTCAATTTCGCCACCTCATTATCTGTCTTAGTATAGCTAAAGTTACACTGTATATACTCCATAGTTATCAAGGTGTCGCCTAGGTATCCAGGTGGCTTGGCTTGGACTGGTGCCTTGGTCGCCTAGGCATTGCATTGATTTTTTACCATCTTTTATCGCCTTACGCATTCCGACCTAAAGCACCAACCGTCCATTATCCGGGCTTGGGGGACCGGCAGCAAAACACTGGCAGAGTTTTTTTTTTTTTTTTTTTTTTTTTAAATGGCAATAATGGGTAAATTTATTAGAAATCTATTACTTGATTTCTGCGATGAAAAAATGATCTGGAACAATTGGGAATGGAAACAATGGCCCTCATTGTGGGACGGAGGGAGTATGATCATTCCAACTCAAGAAGGCTTATCCCCAAGTTCCCTAATACGCTATTTGGGTCGTTTTCATCAATTCCATGCTATCTAAGGCAGTATGTGCTGTTAACTTGGGCTGACCAATGCTTTCTCTTCCCACTTCAACTGGAATTATTCTTGGCCTTCACTTCGTCCTTTAAAAATATTTGTAATGTACCACACCCAGTTATTGATATTGATATAAGTTTAGTCCATTCTCCGGCACCACACATACCTCTTTACGCCGGAGCCAACCAGCATCATCTGACAAACCTGTCGCAGGTTCAAGAACAAAATGTATCCATCCATACAGCTCATCCATTCATTGATCATTCTACGATGCTGCTCAGCCAATCCAATTTGCATGCTATTATTTTTTCTTAGTGCTATATTTTTTGATATTTGTAGCACATGGCTGAATAATCTCAATCAACTTTCCCATCTTGTCATATATATGCACTAGTTTTAAGTTTCCTCAAATGTATTCTCTCTTTAAGTCATCATTTATAGTTTTGCAGATAGTCCATCTTAACATCCTCTAAGGCACCTTGTTTTTGTTTGATTGAAGCTTTTTGAAAATGGAGATCTTGGCCATATTATCAGCAACTTCGTTGGCTCACTTAATTATGGATAAATGGGCTCCACCTTATTGGATCTTTTTCTGTGTGTTTATTAATGATGTCTTGCATAAATGTCTTGAAAGTTCAGAACCTTAATCTCTTTGAATATGTCAATCAATAGCAACATGAGAGGTTTTTTGAGAAAATGAACTCACTTTTTCTGATACCTTAATGCTTGAGATGGATTTCTGCTCAATTTTTTTCTTGCTTCAAGTATAAATACCATAGTTGTCACTATGGAGCAACCTTACTGTTGTGCCGAGATGCACCCTCCTTTTCTATAAAAGAGTAAAATTGGGAAAAAGAAATCTCTTATAAGAGGAACCTTGTTGCTTGCATTCTGCTCATTCCATTTAAATCTTTATTGCTGAAGAAGAGGTTTCATCTTTTGACAGGAGATATTCATGGCCAATATTCTGATCTTCTCCGGCTTTTTGAGTATGGGGGTTTCCCACCTGAGGCAAACTATTTGTTCTTGGGGGACTATGTAGACCGTGGTAAGCAGAGCATTGAGACAATTTGTCTCCTCCTAGCATACAAGATCAAATACCAGGAGAACTTCTTTCTTCTCAGAGGCAACCATGAATGTGCTTCCATCAACCGTATATATGGCTTCTATGATGAGTGCAAAAGGAGATTTAACGTCCGTATCTGGAAGACATTTACAGACTGCTTTAATTGCCTGCCAGTGGCTGCTCTTATTGATGAGAAAATCCTTTGCATGCATGGTGGATTGTCTCCTGAGTTGAAAAATTTAGATCAGATTCGTAATATTGCTCGCCCCATTGATGTTCCAGATCAGGGCCTTCTCTGTGATCTTCTCTGGGCTGATCCAGATAAAGATATTCAAGGCTGGGGTGAGAATGACAGAGGTGTTTCTTACACATTTGGGCCTGACAAGGTTGCTGAATTCCTTCAGAAACATGACCTTGATCTGATCTGCCGAGCTCACCAGGCAAGTGTATTTGGAGTCGGTCTCTTGATTTCCTGACTTTCTTGGTCCCCCCACCCCCCCAACACACCAAAAAAAAAAAAAAAGATGAAAAAAATATCTGTCATTCTTGATGCATATGAGCATTTGGGAGCTCCTATTTAATTGTGTTTAGCTGCTTTGAGAAATTGGATACATGTCTTAGATAAATACCAGAGAATGTGCATTTAACTCATCCAGAGTAGAATTTTGAAGATTCCTTTTAGATTGATTTAATTCATCCTTCCAAGTCCCTCTTAGTGTTTTATTTGTCTTGTGAGTCTTTTTTGCCCATGTGGATCATTTTATCTTATGATTTTATTGACTTCCAATATATTTGACAACTCTTCTTCCCAATATTGTTTTGTAGTTCCATAACTTAGTGGACATTACACATGGTAGGTAAATTTCCAGAGTTGTGCTATGCATCTCAGGTAATGTCTGACTAGCAACAAGATTGCGCATGTAATGTTTCTACCCTGGCTTTGGTGGCTTTTGAGTCTTCAATATTAAATGGCATTGGAAGTTCCAGCACTCAATTTACCATTTCTGGACCAGTGCTCTCATTGATGTTAGTGATAATGTTTTGATTGCCCGGACAATTGTTCCAATATCTCAAGGTATCAGAATATTGCAACACATGTGATCATGTTGATAAGGCGTTTCTCATAGTTGTCAAGGCATCGCCTATTCGCCTAGGTGTCCAGGTGCCTTCTTGTGTCTAAAGGGACTACACAACTTGTTTGATGCAAGAAAGGTGACCACCTTGGAAGCCTAGGCGGCACCTTCTTAGCTTGGTTTAGCACATTTTATATCAGTTTTTCTTTTACACTTCACGAGTTAATGTTAATTTATGTTTATTGCATTTCTTTTCTTAATAATATATACTTTGTTTATATTTTGTTTGTTTTCGTATATTAGTCATTACTAGCATAATTAGATATATCATATTGCATTGATAAGGTTTCTTTGGGTGACTGCCCTATAGAGGAATCTCTAGGTGGCTTTTCTTTTTTATCTATCATGTGGCAGTCTAGTCGTTGCTCAACTCTCTGGGCATGTTGACTACATAACCTGGACTTTCTTTATGTTTCAGAAAAAGCAATACATGCCATGTGGCACTATCAACAGATCAATTTTGGTCTAGATAGATGTATGGCTGATGATAGTAGGGGAACAATTTCAAAATTTAGTGGGCTGCATGACTGAGCTTGGCTTTGAAATTTAAACCGATGATGGATCCACACACGCCTGTACCCATCCAATTGTTGGAATAGCCACACCATCTCTCTGTTGGTTCCAGAAATGGAGATACAAGGTGAGGAAATTCATCAGATGGTTAATTACAGCGAAAATGAGCCAAAAATTTTCACAAAGTGATGCAAGAGGTCTGTCTGTCCATCAGTCATATCCACCAAATCCTGCCTTCTACATGGTAAAGATAATTTTCCATTAGCTTCCAACCTAGAGGGCGAACCTTGGTGCAATGGTAAGGTTGCTCCATTCTGACCAAGTGGTCATGGGTTCAAGTCGGGAAACAGCCTCTCCGCAAAGTAGGAGTAAGGCTGCATACGTTTTGACTCTCCCCAGACCCCACAGTGGTGGGAGCCTCATGCATTGGATTTGCCCTTTTTTCCAACCTAGAGATTCTCCTTGGTGGGTGTCATCTAAAGGACATTTTGCCTTAACGTAGTCATTTTATTTGTAATGTATCTCGTATCTCCTTTTATTGCTGTTTTCTTTTGATCATATTAATTTCGTATATTTTATGCGCTCATTCTTATGCTCGACTCTTTTAGGATTATGCTTCACTTTTTATGCCAATATTTTCAGTGTGTGAGAGTATTACCTTCATCTGAGCAGTATGGTTTTCTTTTAGGTTGTGGAAGATGGTTATGAGTTCTTTGCAAAACGACAACTGGTGACCATTTTCTCAGCTCCAAACTATTGTGGGGAGTTTGACAATGCTGGTGCAATGATGAGTGTGGATGATTCATTGACATGTTCCTTTCAGATCCTTAAGCCTTCTGATAAGAAAGGGAAAGCAGGATTTGGCAACATGTTGAGGCCTGGAACACCACCACATAAGGTACAGATGCATTGTTTCAACTCCAATCTGTCTTCTAAAGGGTTTTGCAAGGGATGTGGGCAGTAATTTTGGTGACCGATTTGGATGAATTGGATGATTGCAAGATACGTGTTTTGGCTCTTTCTAGGTTCTGATGATTTTCCACCAGGCAGTATTTCATATACAGCTGTTAGAAATTCATGTTTCTCTCCTTGATCCTGGGGGATTGGGGGGAAACCATGTTTCTTAGCTTGCCATGGTGTTCTAGATCAATGGCACGTAACCTCTGAAGTGCCGCTTCTTGACCAGCTTAAATTTCTCTTCCATTCCAAAATTATTTTGTAAATATTTTGGTCGATTATTGTTGACTAGAAACAGTCATAGTGCTTATTTTATTGGGCCATGGCTAATTCAAGAGGTCAACCTACAGTTGGGATAGTACTTTTCCCTAATTTTGCAGTAAAAGAAAGGTGCTGTGAGGAAGCATGATTTCTCAGACGACTGGAAATTGTGCTTCGATATATTTTCTAGCCGGTGGGGGTGGGGGTGGTGGGTGGTCGGGGGGTTTGTTGTGTGTGAGGGAACAACTTGAGAGGAAAGTTGTTGCCTTTGATTGAGGTTTTCTTGTGTAGCTTACATATTTTGCTATTTCCTTTCAGGGCGGAAAGGGTTAACCAGGCCAACCCACAGGTACCAATCGGAAGAGCACGATACTTGCATGGCCTTTTTGTACCATCATTTACCCTTAACTGCTGTTGTTTTGCAGGGCCTACGGTGTTGCTGAGAAAGTCACAAATGGACTTGTTATGGCCCTGCAGTTTGATGGTCAATATATGGAGACACGTGAGGCCGCAGTAATGTGATGCAAGCAAGAAGAAATAGAATGAGATCAAATGCTTCCAGTTCATTTTTGTTCTTAAACATGTAAATTAGAATTAGAAATCAGAGTCAGTTATTGTTTATTGCTATTGTTATGGTGCAGCAAACCCTTCCAGGCGAAAGTCGTCTTCTATAGCTATAGTTGGTTCCGTGGGAGGGGCCTTTAATTTTTTTTTTTTTAAGGGAAAATGACATGATTATCCATTTTTGGGTTTCACTTTATAAAATTACCCACAAAAAGTTTTGGTTAACAAAAATACTCAAAATTAGATTTGAATTTACAAAACTGCCCACCCAAAGTTTTAGTTAACAAAAATGCCCAAAATCAGGTTTGGGCTTACAAAACTACCCAAAATAGTGATTCTTCATCTTCCACATATAATAATGTATTTTTTTATCACTAAAACTTTAAGTGGATAGTTTTGTAAACCCAAACTCAATTTTAGGTATTTTTGTTAACTTAAACTTTAAGTGGGTAATTTTGTAAAGGGAAAGCTAATTTTGGGTATTTTTGTTATCTGAAACTTTTGATGAGTAATTTTGTTTAGAGAAACTCAGAAGTGGATAATCATGTGATTTTTTTTTTCGGTAGAAAGGGCCTTTACTTCATGTCATGGGAGAAATGTTGTTGGTCTAAGGTAAGGCTTTATACATTCTGATGATGTGATTTAGTAGAACGTGCACATGATAGATACTCTGGGTCTTTTTTTTTTTTGTTAACTAAGGTGTCCGGGTCAGCTTACGCGCACCTCGACTAATCCTCGAGGAGACTAGCACAGTAATCAACCGTCATGATCTCTACTTAAATCGCAGATGCACAGATGGGGAATCGAACCTAAGATCGTGCACCTAATCCACACAATCCCCAGTTTGCCCTAACCATTTGGGCAATTCACGGGTGGGTATAGAATAAATAAGAAAACACACACACACACTCACACAATGCGTACGATAGGGTTTGATCCCACGACCTCCTCCCCTGGGTGTCAGCTCCACAAGTTGAAGCTACCACCACTAGGCTATCCTAATGTTCGTTAGATACTCTGGGTCTAATTGTATGCTTAGTCACCATTAAAGATCATGAAATGGATGGGCCTTCATGCCATAACCTAAACCTTGTCCATGGCCTATGGTTTTTCATTTGTGATGTTGTAGGCTTTGAGGCCTGTGGCAACCTCCTGGATGATTGATGAAGCATGTCAAGGCTATCGGATTGTGGTGCCCTAGGTAAGTCTGGCTCCTTATGGTATTTGTTTGATACTCTATATTAATGTCTACTGTCAGAATTTTTGTATAATATGTTACTTATTGTACTGAGTTTTCCTCCACCCAAATAATAGGGGGTTGGGAGTCTGTGATGTGTCCGAAACTCACACATCAGTCATCTGGGTTTTGTCGGTCATCGGTAAAAAACACGTCGTATCGTGGACATGGTGTTTTAGAAATGTTCATATATTTTTTTTTTTGGTAAACAAAATTTCATTCAATTAAAACTAAGATATACAACGTAGATAGAGGCATGAAAAACACAAGGCTTAGGTACAAATTACTGAAAGTCTAGGAAAAGAATGTGACCAAGTTGCTTGACATGCCAAAGGTAGCGGTGGTCTTTCGAGGTAGGGAATAGTCAAGATCAAAAGATTCTCTAACAAACTTGTCGTAAAAATAGCATCACGCAAATACAATATCCTTTATCACAAGTATAGGTATATCCAAAATTGTCTATAACGTAGCGCATGAAGTATCACAGTATGCATACGACTCAAAGCAAAACCAATAACTGTCAAAATTGACTAACATCCTATGTTTCCCAAACGTGATGGCCAACATTCGTTCCCAGACTTGACTCCTATTTCTTCTTTGTGGATCTCCATAGACACATGAAAGATAGAATGGGAGTTTATCATTTATCTGAACTTCCACATCCAAAAGTCGAGAATCAGTAGGTAAAATATTCAGAGTAACACTATCCTTCCATAATAAAGTCAGACCATCCAAGGCACCTTGTGAATCTACCGTGATATATTCATTGAAATCCCTTGTCGAGAGACCCTGTCAATTAATGATTTGCAGCACTTGGTCTCCATAAGAAAAAACAATATCTGGTCTGTCCAATTTGAGGAGATGATGAAAGGAACGTAGCGTTGAGGGACTCCCCAGCCCTTGACAGTTCCATCCCAAAAGTTTCATTGGTTCCTGTGGAGCTGATTCTCTCCAGCCTCCACGGGGTTTTGCCATAAAAAATGGGATTGACATCCAGTTACTTCGGGACTCTCCATATCAGTATCTTCAGATACGGATCGTTCGTCCACTATCACTCAAGGTCGTTTAGGTGATTGCATGGTGCAAGCCTGATGGGTCGTGTCATGGGAATCTGGTATGGAATATGGGATAACTTGGTGATTTTCAGCTGGTGAGTGAGCTAAGGGCGGTTGGGTGGTGAGGGTACTTGTATGAATAGATGAATTGGATTGGATAAGTTGCAATTTGACAAGTGTGGGAGTAAGGCCGTTAAAGTGTGAGAAATTTCAGGGGTTTGAGGTAGTTGTTGGAGGTAATGGAGGAGGTGTTACTAAGTGAGACGACCTGGGGGGCCTCGATTGGTTGTGTTAGAGGATGAATTGATATCAGATTGGGTGGGTTGGAAGGGAGAGGTAGTTGGTTGATATATGGAATAGGTGAAAATAGGTGGTTAGTTGTAGGATTCCTCCCAAGATTTTCATTCATTGAGAGTGCCAAAGATTGTGGATAATAGGTAGGGTATGTAGGGTGACGTGGCCGATGATCAGATATGGTTTGTTTAGGTATAGGCTGTTGAACTGGGGATAACATAGGATGTAGGGTCGTGGGAGGATAATTGGATAAGGGTAATTGGTAGTTAGAGTTTGTGGAGGCAACTGAATTCTTGTTACCAAGAACAGCTAAAGACGATGATCGGTGGTGGCCGGAGGAGGTGGTGGCAGGAGGAGTGGTGGAAGGGTTTTGAGGGAGAATAACTACACCCTACTCCAACAATCTTGCATCTGGTGTAGGGCATCTCAAATAAGGTTGGAAGTGGCAGTAGGTGAAGGATGGACAAGTACCATGAGGACATTGGTGTGTAAGCTTATGCTTCTGCTCATCTTCGAATAAGGTCTGGCAACACCGTTCATTGTGGCCAATGAGACCACAATAATAATAGAACAATGGTAGACGTTCATACCTTAAATCAACTGAGTGTTTCTCCCCACTGCGTCTACGGATTTGTATAGTGTCTTTCAATGGCTTACGAACATCAAGTTTAAGACGAGCTTTGAAGTATTGAAGACGCTTGCCTGATCGAACCCCAGTAATGTCCATTAATCTGGAAACATCTCCAACTTTCATCACCAAACGGGAAACCAATTTGTAATCCTGCAACTCTTCAAGGATTTCATGAAATTGGACCCAAATATCAGTATATGCAAAAGACCAATCTCGGGCTGGCTTCCATCGTTCCAGGATAAGCAAATTTCCCGCCACTGACCAAGGAGCATTAGTGAGCACATTCTGAACGTCCATTGCATGTTCAAATCGAAAGAGATATGTATGATTCTTGATGGGAGAGACAATGACGGGATGGCTGGTGTTCCAAGCTGATATCAAAGCCTCTGTAATGGCTTGTTTTCTATACGGCTTTCCAACTAAGACAAGACCAGCAAGGGATAAAGCTTTAGAGTGGTTTAGTTGGTCTTCAAACTCATCAGCTACAACAAAGACATCCTCACTGTTCGATTCAGCATCTTCTGTCAAAGTGGTAGATGGTCCAGAATTGGATAAGGGTGGAGGTGGTGGTAGAGGCAAAGGTTTTGGTTGTGTTATCATGTAGATAGAAGAGGAGTGTGGAGAACTTTAAGAGAAAGAAACACACACCAGAAACGTGGAAAACGACACACCAGAGGTCAGTGGAGAGACATGCTTTTCATACCTAGGCTCATATATTAATTCAATTGAAGAATAAAGTCCAGCACAAATATTTAGTTTTCATACGAGACTGTCATTTCAGAAATGCTCATCAGACCTACCATAATAGGTTATCTAATATCTTACCCCATGGTTATCTAATATCTTACCCTGTTGGTAAGGGATTTTGATTAGGATTAATTGAAGTATTGGTATTGCCAGAGGCCCATACCTATTTGATATCAATATGGATTGGTGATATCAGTCAAAAAGTGAGTTTTTTTTTTTTTTTTTTTCACCCCAAAA
>NC_056562.1:35963986-35972361 GCF_013358625.1 Macadamia integrifolia
TTTTTCTGAAATGTCGTCGATTGTTAGTCCATTACGTGAGTGATACGGGTGTATCGCTAGAGATTGGTACTTCCTCCGATACCGATAATTATAACCTTGGGTTCAAGTTAGTAAAATAATAATCGTATTCTAATGTTAGTTCTGTAAAATCTTCTGAACTTCATTTAATAAAATGATGGACCAGGAATTCATATTGCATAGTTTAGTATTTTTGTACCATCCAAAATGCGTAGGTTCACATAGGCTGATCGTGTTATTTATCTCAAATCTAATAATCATTTTACTTAATCTGCTAATTTCTCCCTTTTCAGTACCTTATTGTGTAGTAATAGCGGCAGAACTACAAAGGGTTTGAATCTTCTTTCGTGTGCTCATGCTTGAGTGAGAATGCTGATTGGACAAGCGTAAGAAATGTTAAAAGGCAGTGGATTCACCAACCGAATCATCTTCCATCCATTCCAATTGAGATTCCAATGGAATCAGCCTCAAGTCCTAGGAAAAAAAAACCAATGAGCTCAGTCTCGACCTGGTCGAATAGTTTTTGTGTTAACATATGGGCCAATGAAGGAATCTTCGATGAGGGGTACAACCTTTTTGTGCGGGCATATCGCAGAAAAAAAATCCTTTTGTGACTAATAATCATTTACTAACAAAAATTGTTAACCCCAACACAAAAAACAGGAGGAAAAGAGAAAAGAATAACTTGGTTCCGAACATCTACCATTATACCCACAATGATTGGTCATATAATTGCTATTCATAATGCTATAGAACATTTATCTATTTTTATATCAGATCATATGATTGGTCACATATTAGTTAGGAGGATTTACAACTACTATAAATTTTAGAAGGCCTTTTACATTTTTCTTTGAATTATATTATTAAAAAAAAATTGTGGGCACACTAATGGGTGTCTAGACCTCTCTCCCCCTGTCCTTTTACAAGGCTTTAACCGATCTTCCATCACTCCCCCTGCAATCGTCCAATCCAACTGTCTCTGTTTTCTCGTAGTGCTGATTCTTATCTTCTGACGTGGAGTGGTAGCGAGAAATCAGGATAGAAGAGAGCGTATGGATCGGGTTGCGATGTTCTGTTTACTAAAGGCATGAAGGATTCCTTATGGATTTTAAAGGAAAGAGAGGAGATTTTCTTTCGAACGAATACCAACATCGTAGAGAAAACGATTATGAAGCCCAAAGACAGTGGGATCAGCGTAGTCATCGTGGTGACCGAGTGGTTGTGGCGGTGATGGCGGCAATGGTTGGTTGAAGATGAGAGTGGGGTTAATGATACTGGGCTTGTAGAAGGAATTAGGGGTTAAATGTCCAAGCACATGAGAAAGTGAGAGAAAAATCACTCTTTTGAGTAATTTTATAAATCCAAACATGATTTTTTGTATTTTTGCTAAGTGAAACACAGAATAGATGATTTTGTAAAAAAACAAAGAAGTTAAAAGTGAATAATCATTTAATTTTTCCTAAAATAACTTACTCCTCCATCAAAATATCCTATTAAAACTTTTGTATATTCCAAAATATCTTTCAAAATTCCATTTCATTGGCGGTTGTAACTAAATTTTATCTGTGAATCCTTCACTATGGGCGCCCACCGTTGGTAGAGGAAGAACTCTCATAGTAGGATTAACGCGTTAGTTGAAATCGTCTGCAATTCTGATTTCGTACAATTTCGTGTAATACTACTTTCGGACGGTGACACGTGTATTGATACCAATACAATGGTCAAGATCTGGTACAACTAATAAAACATTAAATGAGTGCGAAAACATTTAAATCAGATCTTGACCATTACATTGGTATCAATACACGTGTCATCCCTGAATGTGGTATTTCACGAAATTGTACCAGATCGGAATTACAGATGATTTTTTTCCCGCGTTATACCCTTTGGCTGTGGCATCTTAAAACTTAGTGGGTTTCTTTCACATGGGGCTCGCGAATACTCGATTCAACCAAATTGAAAAGTACAAAAAGAAATTCCAGAAATATGAACACAACACCAGATGGATCATCAACTATGGAGTTTCTCATTTCTTATCTCAAATGTAATACTAGTACTTAAAAAGGAGCGATCCAGGATATTCTAGATTACATTATTATATATAGAAAGAGAGAAATTGGGATTTGGGAATGAAGGGAAATCAGAGAAGTTAGAACCTAGAAGAGGTCAGAGAAGGTAGGAAGCTTCAGTTCCCCCTTCTTGGAGATAGGGATCGTAATATTACCGAAGACGGGCAAGTCGAAGGTGAGACCTAATATCAGCTCGTAATCAATGTCCCAATCCTTCCCTATATCCCTCGCCAAATCCATCAGTATCGAGTACGGTACCTTCATCGGCACTTCCAGCATCGTCGTCTTGTTCTCCTCCAGTGATCCCGGATCAGGCATCGTCCCCGACAATATCTCTCTGCTTTTACAAGAAACAAAGAAAAAATTAAACAAACAAGAAGGGAAAGATCGAGATCATCAGAAATGAAACACTATTACTGACCTGTTACCACTTTTGAGGGTATAAGAGACCTCGCAAATTGGTATGGAGTGGCTGTAGGGGTTTGTTACAGAGACCTTCGAATTGAAAATGGCGGAATCACGAGTAACGCTCTTGAAACCAACGTCGTCTATCGACGCTTCTGGTTTCTTTATGTTTGCGATCTTATCTGCTACGAAATTCTTCGCCTTATCCAGAAACTCAGCCATTTTTCTGCAAAATTTTCTGTTCTACTACTACTCTTACCTTGCTCATTTACTTATAAACAATTGATTGATCTATGTCGGTAGAAAGTAGAAACTCGAATCTAGTTTAAGATATAAAACTATAAACTATAATCCTTCACTTCCGAGATCCGATCTTATCATCAAAGTTTACATATACAAGTGTGAACATTGAGGTGTTGTTCTCGTCGCTCTCTTAGTCTCTAAGTTCCTCTCGGGTGGAGAGGAAGACGCGTGGAATAAGGAATTGTACGTGTTGCTTTTCCTGAGGAGGTCGGTGCCTTTGAATCGCCTACCGACTAACGAGGGTGTTTGGTCTTATTCTATTCCAATACAAATATTCTACCGTGGGTGAAGAGAATCTTTCTTTAGTTCAAATGTGTGACTGTGTGAGTGTTGTAGAAACACAATCTTAAAACGATGTAGAAGATAATGAAAAAATAAAATAAATAATGCACACTGGTTTTTACGAGGTTCGACAAGGTAGCCTATGTCCCCGGTGAGATGAAATCCTGTTTCACTATCAATAGAGAATAGGGTTACAACGTTCGTCCTCACACCTCTCAGTATTGCTTGCATTATAGAGAAAAAAACCCTCGCTACAAATATATAGCGAAAAAATCATAATCCAAAAAGTACACAATTGCCCTCAAATAAAAAAATTCGAGCAGGGGCACAGGCCCCCTACATCTCCTGCTATGCAGGGAGGCCTCCTGCCCCCTTGCAACCCCCATGGCCCGTTAACCGGCTAGCGGGATCACCGTCCTGCCTGTCTAGGTGTTGCACCAGTACTCCTTGGATTAAACTGCAATGGAATACAAGACATCATACATCAAAAATCTCCACCTTGGCTTGAATTCTGTCGAGCCTCCTGTAAAGATAACTTGTAGACGTCTTCATCATTGTATCTCATTAGAGGTACAAACTCGCACCTGTTTGGTGCGTCCCTCGTCTTCAACAATGAGCAATATTAGTCAAATCCAAACAGAACTCGAATTTCTCTGTAGTAACTGGCTTCGTAAACATATCTGCAGGATTGAGATCTGTATAAATTTTTCTCAAGTGAATACTACCTTCTGACACAAGGTCCTTGATCTTGTGAAATCTCACATCAATATGCTTTGTCCTTGCATGAAACACTTGATTCTTTGCAAGATGTATGGCACTCTGACTGTCACAATGTAACACTGTACCTCCTTGCTCCAACCCCAACTCACGAACCAGTCCAGCCAACCAGACTCCTTCCTTGGCAGCCTCAACTGCTGCCATATACTCTAACTCTACAGTGGATAATGCAATTGTAGATTGAAGCATCGCCCTCCATGATATAGGTCCACCAGCCAATGTAAACACATACCATGTAGTAGACCTCCTCTTGTCTAAATCACCAGCATAGTCAGAATCAACATAAGCTGCCAATTCTGTAGAACTTCCCTTGCCACTGAACATAACACCTATATCTTTAGTCTTGCTCAAATATCTGAAGATCCACTTAATTGCATTCCAATGCTCCTTCCCTGGATTACTCATGTATTTGCTAACAACACTGATTGCATGAGACAAATCTGGCCTGCTACAAACCATAGCATATATGAGACTCCCAACTGCGCTAGCATAAGGGACTTGAGACATCTGCTCCACCTCCTCATGTGTTGTAGGGCATTCCCTTTCAGATAACTTGAAGTGGCCAGCTAACGGAGTGCTAACCGGCTTAGCCTTTCCCATATTGAAACATTCTAGCACCTTTTCAATATACATCTTCTAAGTTACCCAAAGTTTATCTGCATTTCTATCTCTAAGGATTTCCATGCCAAGGATCTTCCTAGTAGCACCAAGATCTTTCATCTCAAATTCAGCACTCAACAAAGACTTCAAAGAGACTATATCATGTTTGTTTTTTACAGCAATGAGCATGTCATCAACATAAAACATCAACAAAATAATAGAATTATCACTTGACACTTTATAATAAACAAAACTATCATACTCACTTCTTGTGTAGCCAATCTTCATCATGTGGGAATCAAAGCGTTTGTACCACTGCCTAGGAGATTGCTTAAGGCCATAAAGCGACCTCTTAAGCAGACAAACATGATCTTCCTTTCCCTGCACCTTGAAACTTTCAGGCTGTTCCATGTAAATCTGTTCCTCCAAATCACCATGAAGAAATGCAGTTTTCACATCAAGTTGTTCAAGCTCTAAATCATACATGGCCACCAAAGCAAGTAGTACCCTGATCGAAGTGTGTTTCACAACTGGAGAGAATATTTCATTATAGTCTATCCCCTCCTTTTATGCATAGCCCTTGGCTACAAGTCTGGCCTATACCTTTCACGCTCCTTCTCAGATGTTGCCTCTTTCTTACGAAATACCCATTTACACCCAATGATTTTTCTTTTCTTGGTTTTTTCACAATCTTCCAAGTCTTGTTTTTCTGTAGAGATTCTATTTCCTCCATCATAACTATCATCCATTTATCATGTTGTGCACCACTCAAAGCATCATGGTAGGAAGATGCTTCACCTATACCTACAGTGAGGGCATAGGCAACCATGTCCTCAAACCCGTATCTCATAGGTGCTTTATGAGTATGATTCCCTTTACCCTTTGCCACAGTATAGGAAACTTCTACTGCTTCCTGTTGTCTTAGTAAGTCACTTGATGACTCATTCTCTCTTGTTGTTTCTAACTCACCTAACTCCACATGCACAGTGGAACCTTCTTTATTTTTATCAACTGCTTGTGAATTGTAATTCGACTTCACTATATGAGACTTATCAAACACAACGTCTCCGCTAACCACTACTTTCTGTGAACTTGAATCCCATAACTTGAATCCCTTTACACCTTTCTTAAAACTAAGAAAGATACACTGCTTAGACTTTGAGTCTAACTTGGAACGCTGCTCACTCTCAACATGCGCATAGCTGGACAACCAAATATTTTTAGAATAGAATAATCTACTAGTTTTTTTGTCCATACCTCTTCAGGAATTTTACAATCAATCGCCTTTGATGGAGACCTATTGATGAGAAAACATGCTATGTTCACTACTTCTGCCCAAAATCTCTTGCTCAACCCTGTATTCAGCCTCATACTCTGAGCTCTTTCTAGAAGTGTTCTGTTCATTGTTTCAGCTATACCATTTTACTGTGGTGTCTTTGGAACCGTGAAGTGATGTGTAATTCCTTCAACTTTGCACAATTCTAGAAACGGCTTGTATGTGTACTCTCCTCCATTATCTATTCTCAAGTATTTAATTTTCTTTCCTGTCTTCCTTTCTACCTCAGTCTTCTATTCCTTAAATTTAGTGAACACCTCACTTTTATGCCTCATCAAGTAGATCCAAACTTTCCTTGAGTAATCATTAACAAAGGTCACGAAGTATTCTGCCCCACCTTTAGATTTTGTTGTTGAAGGACCCCATACATCGTTGTGTACATAATCAAGCACCCCTTTACTCATATGTTTTGCAGTTTTGAAACTAACTTTGCATTGTTTCTAAAACACACAATACTTACAGAAGTTCAGTTTACAAGTTTTTTACTCCCTTCAATATTTTCCTTTTATGAAGCTCCATCAATCCTCTTTCTCCCATATGCCCTAACCGCATATGCCACAGATAGGTATCATCTGTATCAAATACTGCATCTGTAATCACAGATGCTCCACCTATAACTGTGCTCCCTATGAGTCTGTATAGGTTTCCTGTTAGCTGTCCATTTATGACAATCATTACACCCTTAATAACTTTGAGAACTCCACCTTCTGCTATGTACTTGTAACCATTTGAGTTAAGTGCCCCTAAAGATATTAAGTTTTTCCTTAATTCTAGTACATGTCTGACATCTGCTAAGGTTCTTACTATCCCATCAAATATCTTGATTTTGATAGTGCCTATCACAATGGTCTTGCATACAACATCATTCCCTATTAGGACAGATCCACCATTATATGGTTGATATGTATTAAACCAATCCTTATGTGGACACATGTGATATGAACATCCATAATCTAAAATCCAAGAATCAGAAGGTTGATTCTTACCTGATGATATAGAGAGTATATCTCCATCATCTCCATCTGAACTGTCAGCCACGCTAGTTTCCTTAGATGTCTTATCTATACATTTCTTCTTCAAGTCCGCCTTCCTCTTCAAGCACTTTCTCTTGAGATGACCTTCCTTATTGCAATAGTAACAAGAGACCTTTGTCTTTGCCCCTTTTGATTTCGATCTATTCTTCCCAAATCCCTTCTGATTTGATCTCCCTCTTTCCTACTCGTTGTCACCTCTGAAAAGACCTTCTCCTTGAGATTTCGTACTACTAGACTTCTTCCTTGTATCATTGGACATGAGGGCAGTTGTGACTTCATCCATCTCAAGGGTCTTCTTCCCATACAAGAGAGTCATTACTAGGTGATCATATGATTCTGGGAGCGACGACAGCAACAGTAACGCTTTGTCTTCATCCTCGATCTTAACCTCCAGCTTTGCAAGTTTACTTACGATCTGATTGAACATGTTAAGATGCTCTAATAGATTCGTACATTCCTCCATCTGTAGAGAATACAATTGCTTCTTCACGAACAACTTGTTCGTTAAGGACTTCGTCATGTAGATGCTTTCAAGTTTCGCCCATAACTGCGGTGCAGATTCGATATCCACAACATATTGTAGGGCATCATCAGAAAGATTTAATCGAATAGCACTTACCGCATTTTCCTCCATCTCTTCCCAATCTTCGTCAGTAATTTTTATAGTTTTCTTCGACTTCCCCAACAATGTTTTCGCCAAACTATGCTGTATCAGAAGATCCTTCATCCTTTGACGCCAGAGGGTGAAATTGTTCTTTCCATTAAACCTCTCGATATCATACTTGACATTCGATCCCTTCTCTGCCATCGTGATAGTAAACCCTAGAAAACGAAAAACTAGAGCTCTGATACCAATTTGTAGAAACGCAACCCTAAAACGATGCATGAGATAATGGAAAAATAAAACAAATAATGCACATGAATTTTTACAAGGTTCGGCAAGGTTGCCTACGTCCCCGGTGAGATGAGATCCTGCTTCACTATCAATGGAGAATAGGGTTACAGCGCTCGTCGTCACACCTCTCAGTATTGCTTGCATTACAGATAAAGAAACTCTCGCTACAAATATATAACGAAAAAACCCTAATCCGAAAAGTACACAATTGCCCTCAAATAAAAAAATTCGAGCGGGGGGCACAGCCCCCCTACACCCCCTACTATGCAGGGGGGCCTCCTGCCCCCTTGCAACCCCCACGGCCAGCTAACCGGTTAGCGGGACCGCCGTCCTGCCTGTCTAGGTGTTGCACCAGTACTCCCTGGATTAAACTGCGACGGAATACAAGACATCATACACCTACAAATGTCTTGTTATTTTTTTTGTTTTTCCGAAGAAATATCATTCTCCACTTCTGTACTTTGATGAAATATCATGTTTGAGACATTGGCTTATGACATTAATTGGTTTCCAAACGAACGTAGTGAGTGTCGATTATGAGATATCTAATTGGATTGTTGCGGTTCCTAAACTGCTCTTATTAACCTCGAGTGTTGTTATATATGGTACACGAGTAGGGATGATTCCCATCAAGAAAGTGCCAACTACCTTTA
>NC_056562.1:35972461-36003284 GCF_013358625.1 Macadamia integrifolia
GGGAGAACTCTCTTTGGTTTTCAATGGGACTCAAAAAGAGAGGGATTTACTAAAAAGGAATTACTTTTGGGCCAAGGATGTTGGGCACCACATGGTGCACCCACATCTTTTGAAATGGAATCTAAACCTTGATTTTTAGGTCAACATCCGCAAGTCATATCTTTCAACCGTTGGTCGAAATTCGACGAGTAATATGTCGTTAGAAATCTCATTCTGAGCACCATCTAGTGATGTAAAACATGAATGCGGTTTAGACTTGGAACCCTAGTAAACATACTCATAAAGTAAGGACTATAATCATGTAATAAAATGGGAGATTGAGAGCCGATTTTGCATCATTCTCGCACCAAAGTATAATGTCCAGCTCAAGGGAACAAACAACACTAATCCACAACGTCAAAGTCTATTTTTGAAAATATTTTTCATTAAAAGTTCATAGGGGGAAAAACGGTCATTTTATCTTAAGTTCAAAATTTCTCCAAGTATATAACATCCAATGTGTAATTCTTCTTATTGTCATCATCGTCATGGGGTGACAAAATTTGGTGTCTACATTATCCTGAGCCACACATCCTTGTATCAAATTTGACCGACATTACTTCTTCGAAATCTTTTATCTCTGGAACCCTCTCTAGTCATCTTCCTATAGGAGATATACCACATATCCCCTTCCTTCATCGAACTTCTCAATACCTCTGTCTTCAAGAAGCAGTCAGCTTCAACTCCAAACCCACAAGAAGGAGACAAGGCTAGGGTTCCTAGCAATCTCAAAACATCCACATAACCAGAGCAACAATTTTTTTTTTTTTTTTTAATCTTTCTCATCCCCTTGGACAACATAAAAATATAATGTAGACAGCATTTCCATCATAAACGAAACTCTAACATGCATGCCATAAGTATAGGATTGGTTTATGCTTAATATAACTATGAGGGCAAAGTTTTGCCCGTAAGAGGTCCTTGCACATAAACAAAGGGGAGCGCAATGACCACTATATTCCTCCTGGGGGCATGCGCTCACTCCTATGTCTGAGGGTAGGGGCTTCTCGTGGACAAAAAATAGTTGCCCCATAATTATGACAATAAAAGGGAAATGTATCTTACATATATGTCCCATTTAAGGGGTGTTAAATTGGAGGACAAATTCCTTATCGGATCAGTATTGATTTTGATTTTTAGAAGTCATTAAGGGACTGAAACCAACCAGACTGATCATTAAGATTGATCAAAACCGATCGAAGGATCAAAATTAAGAAAGCCAAGTATAAAACGGAAAGCCTCAATAAAAATTATAATTTTTTTTTGTCTACTATTTTTCTTTTTATTTATTATTCATGAGAAACCTTTAGAACCAAAATCCATCGAACCGATAGCAATTGGCTGAAACTTTAATTTTATAGACCAACCAATTATCATTCTAAAACCTGATCAAACTGATTTATGATTAAAAGAAAAACCGCCAAAACAGGACCAACCCGATCAACACTTTTAATCATAGCCCATTTTTGGCATTCCAAAGCCCATTTTGATAAAACCCAAGGCTGTGGTTGGTAGCTAAGAGAATGAAAAGAAAAGAAAAGAAAAGAAAAAAGTATAAAGTATATATATATATATATATGTATTTTCTTGGTTTAAGAAGTTCTCTTTGTGCTTGGCATGCCCTTAATCAATAGAAGATTCAATTTTTAATTTCAAAATTCACATTGAGAATTGTAAAGTTTTCTTTTTTCTAAAAACAAAAAATTCTTATAAAAAACACGAGAAAACATGAGAAAATACAAAAAATTTTATTTTATTCTTTTCTCTTCTAATAGTAATCAAACGTGAATATTATTTTTTATTTTATTACCATTTCATTTATTTTCTTCTCTTTTCTTTTCCTTTATTTTCTAAATTCTTTTTTTCTTTTCTTTTCTTCTCTTGCCTACCAAACACAGCCCAAGAGAATCTCTCTTTCTGTCCCCTCATTTACAACAAACCCATGTGACCTCGATCTAACTCATCACTTGGGCATTCTGAAAATACTTTCTCTGCCAAACCAGATATTCCAAGGGAAGGATAGAGGGCCAAAGACTCTCAAAACCCTAAACTCAAATCTCCAATTTCATTTCAACAACCCTTTCTTCTTCTTCTTCTCTGAAGTTGTGTTTTTTTTCTCTGTCCATTTCTATTTTCCTTGATAGAGGTTCTCTCTCTCTCTCTCTCTCTCTCTCTCTCTCTCTCTCTCTCTCTCTCTATCTATATATATATATATATATATTTTAATAGAGGGATCGAATTTTGCAATTGATCAAATAGTGAATAAAGTGTTAGCGTCTCGCAACGTTATTTCTAGTTAATCATGGTAAATTCATCAACTCAAAGTATATTTTTTGGTACAAACCTTGGAAAAAAAAGATTTCTAAGGTGAATTTAGTTTTGTTGCTTCCGCTTTTCGCTTTTACCATATTATTTTTGCTGCCTAAGTTTTAATTATATTTTTCTAATGACATTTAGTTTGATAATAGGCCGATATTGATGATCCTATAATTGTTAAAGTTTGACTTGGTATAATTAGAGGATATAACGAACCAATGGAACATGGAAGTAGTTGGTCTGAGAATATATATTCTAGAGATATTAGTTACCACACTCACAATTTGCATGGCAACTACTCTAGTTGATGGGAGACTTATACATGGTATAGTGCCATTATAAGATCAATTAAATCTGACTCTATACTGAAACCATGGATGTATACAAATGTTGATGGATCCTACATTCAGACCCTCATATCATTGATACTAACATTACAGACCCATCCTTAACCTCCTTTTACCTTACTGGTGTTTATGCATGGGGCTCTTGTCAAGGAAAATTGTCAGGCTAGTTGGGATAGAATATCGTCCTTTGGAATCAATAGAGCTGATAAGTGGACATGCTTCGATGATTTCAAGTCTTACATAGCATGGCATGAGAAGTCTGGGGGTCCTTGTGGGAAATCCAGGGATTCAAAAAACTTTAGAGACATGCTTAGCAACTGTCATCTCCTTGATATGGAAGCACATGGGCTTCGTTATACATGGAGTAATCCATTCAAGATCAGGCTAGTCCCAATTCTAAACAATCCTGGGAGCAGAAAATTTGGGACCTCTTGAATAAGCAGCTCCTTATGAAAGAAACCTTATGACTCCAAAAGTCCAAGGTCAAATGGTTAAACCAGGGCAACAAGAACATTGGAGATAGGATCCGTTGCTCGTACGATCACCTAGTTGTACGATTCTGCATCTAACACCTGTCCCACCTTCTACCATTATAAGGATAAAAAGGAATATATTTGAAAACAAAAAGGATAGGTGTTGGACGTTGACTTGTACGACCAGGTGATCGTATGAGCAGCTGATCCATATTTGAATATTGTGTTCTTTAATGCATACACTCTACAAAGATGCCACTAAAGCTCCATCTTCCTTCAGGTAACTAGACTTCTTCAAACTCTGAATTATTTATCGAAATTACCTCGCATTATCAATCTACCTTCACAGAAGAGCTGATTAATAATGAGGCTTTTCAGGAGGTTATTTCCTGTATTGAACGTTTTATGAATGATGAAACCAACTTAGTCCTCTGTTCTAATCCATCTCTTGATGAAATTAAGAAGGCTATGTTTGCTATGGGACCTTTGAAAGCCCCTGGACCCAATGGTCTACCTCCAACATTCTACCAATCTTTTTGGTCCTTAACCCTGATGACATTACTAAATTTGTCACTAAATTCTTCTGTACGGGCTCCCTCCCACTTGAAAGTAACAACTCTCTGGTGTGCCTTTCCTGAAAGTCCCTAACCCCAATGGTGTTAATCGGTTCGGTTTTGATGTATATGGTTCAATTTGGTTTCAGTTTTACGTTTTTAAATAGTTTTGATCGCGGTTTAACCCATATGGTTTCTAAACAGTTAGCAATCGATTCGCTAGTTTATTCGCATACTTATTGAAATTTGCTTTTGTTGATAAACGCTTCAATTTTGTATCAAATTAAATGAGGCATTGAACAGGCAAAGATTTAAATACATAACTAGATAACAGGAGGAAATTATTGAATAGATTGTTGGACAACCTTTATGGTTCTTAATTCTTTCCTAAATTAACCCATCCTGTTTTGTTAAAACAATAAACAACTAAGCAAAAGAAAATATTACATGGAAAAAATAAAATACAAACAAAATTGCTAATGAACAAAACTTATCATTAGTGTTCTAAAGTTAAAGAGCATGAGGCACTAAAACACATTAGTTAACCCCTTATTCTATTAAATTGCTATACGGGTTTAACGGATCGATTTTGACTGTGTAAACAATTCAGTTTTCACGGTGTCAATTAGGTTTGAAATAGACAGGTTAAATGGTTAAAACCGAATCGACCCGTTTAACTAACCGATCTTAAACTTGAAACCAGAACTGAACCATTTACTAAATGATTTTGCGATTTTGATGTAAATGGCTCTGTTCGGTTTCGATAAACGATTTCGATTTTAAATTCACATCCTTACTTAGCCCTGAGAATATATAGGCCCATCAGGTTGTGCAATATCACCATTAAAATCATCAAGAAGATCATTGCCACATGCCTTCATTCCTTTCTAGACCAGCTAATCTCTGCTTCTCAATCAGCCTTAGTTCCTAACTGACTCATATCCGTCAAATTTTTTACTGTTTATGAAGTTTTCTATTACATCCGAAATAGGAAGATAGGAAGATAGGAAAATGTAAACTCCTGGCTCTTAAGCAGGATATGCGTAAAGTATATGATAGGATGGCCTGGAGGTTTATTAAAGTAATTCTTCCTACCTTTGGTTTTGCAGACAAATGGGTCTTAATGGTTATGGAATGCATTACCGCACTTCAATATCAATTACTAGTGAATGATACCACTCGGGGCAAAATCATTCCATCTAGGGGCATCCGACAAGGAAACCCCCTCACTCCATCCATCTTTATTCTTTGTGCGCAGTCCCTTAGCAGTGTTCTTTGCCGTGCTGAGCAAGCCGGTTCAATCAAGGGAATTAGAGTGAATAATAGAGCTCCACCGGTGACACCTGATGTTTTCAAGGGTTAACCTTAATGAAGTGCATGAACTAGGTAAAGTTCATGATCTTTAAGGGATCACTTTTTTGGTTGATAAGTGATGGCTTGGGCAGATAGCGTGGAATATTTTCTTTTCTCTAATATTGTGATTGCTAAAAAGAGTGTTTAAGAATTACCAGACACCCCTAGCTATTCCATTACTTCAGTAGTGACCAGTGACCTTGTTACCAAATTTTGCAGAACCACCGTACAGAACCCTAGCCCATTGGCTGAACTCTGTTGCCTCCAACGCGGGCCTAAAATCAGTCCAAATGAAGTTATAAAAGGGGAGTTATAGATGTTTGTGTTATATGGGACCTAATGTAAAATCAATTGAAGGGCTCTGTCTAGGATTGAGATTTTGGAACACTAATTGATTTCTAGTATTCTATAATAATACAAAATAATTTAAACCACGGAGAATATATCAACTGTGGAATTTATTATAGAAAGAAGAAAAACCCATATTATTAAAGGCAGTGCCATGATGGTTCTATGTTAACCCCTTTACACCTCCTCTCCCACAGAACAGATCACCTTGAAGTTCAACAAGCTACCTATTTGGGTGTAGGTCCTTAGACTTCCATCTTCTTTGACCTCTGAATCTGGTATTTTGTTAGTGGCAAAGCAGTTTTAACAGAAGTGTTTATGAGAACTGGGATCTTTGGGGGTTATCTCCATGGTAAGCAAGACTACAAATTTCTTTCAACTTAAAGCAGAGTCTATTAAATGTTGTGAAGGTCCAGGATGGTGAGGGGGTGCTTACTCACAATGGCACGCTTCCACTTAGCAGCATCTATAAGCAATGGGTGTATAATTTTTATAAAAATCCTGGAGCACTGCACTGGTGCGGTGAGGAGCAGTGAGGATTTGGATGGCTGAGAGCACCTTGAGGTGTGTGCCCAAGTGCTCTCAGCCACCCAGATCCTCGCCTCACCAGTGTAGTGCGAAGACATGTTGAAGAAGGAGAATCCAGCACGAGTCATTTAATTCGGTTTAGTTTGAAAAATCAGAAAGGCAATTGAGATGAATGGGATTTGGCGCCAGAGAAACCAGAGTGGCAAGGCATTTCCTAGAGAGAAAAGGAGAAGTCAGAAGGGGGAGCCCAAAAAGATAACAAATGATATATGATTAGATAGAAAAAACGAAGTAATTAAAGATTGAACTTTTAACTATTCTACCACTTAAAATCAACAACCATTTACTATAAATTTAGAGTCGAATTTTGTTTTAACAAATGTGATAAGTAAATGCATGGAAATAGTCAATATAAACCTTTAACACTTTTAACAATGGCCTCAAAATGTTAAAATTTAAAATTTATTATATAATGAATATAAAAACCTTACCAAAGACGTGTATATAGTTCGGGAAGAAGGGTTGGAAATATTGGATAGATCACTCTATCTATTTCATCAAACTGTTAAAAAGAAAAAAACCATTGTTAATTATCAAAATATTACTAATTAAGATTTTGAATGATAATTAAATGCTTACATGACTCCAGTGATCGTTGAATAGATTTTTGATATAAAAAATTAACTTGAGTGAACCTCCTCTATAAAAACCCCCCTTCTGTCATTAAAATACAAATTAACATGTGTAAGGTTTTCATCAAATAGAGCAGTGATGTATCTGTCACTTAGCGGGCCGTGGGGGTCGCAAGGGGGGCAGGAGGCCCCCCTGCATAGCCGGGGGTGTAGGGGGTGCAGCCCCCCGCTCGAATTTTTTATTTGAGGGCAATTGTGTACTTTCCGAATTAAGGTTTTTTCGCTATATATTTGTAGCGAGGGTTTCTTTCTCTGTAATGCAAGCAATACTGAGAGGTGTGAGGACGAACGTTGTAACCCTATTCTCCATTGATAGTGAAGCAGGATCTCATCTCACCGGGGACGTAGACAACCTTGCCGAACCTCGTAAAATCCGTGTGCATTGTTTGTTTTGCTTTTTCCATTATCTTTTGCATCATTTTAGGGTTGCGATTCTACAAAACCAGCCAGATAGGTTGGGTTGTCTAGCTAGCTTGCATGGGCTTAATTAGTAGTTTATTAGCTTTATTTTCATTTCTAGTAGGAGTCGAAGTTATTTAAATTTTGTTTTATTTTAAGTTAAGTTGTAATAGCTAGGCAGAACTCTTAATCACAGTAGGAGTTTGGTCTCAATTTTCATATAGCTCGATTTGGAGTAAGTTTTGATGCCTATAAATACAGTGCAAGGCTTAACGCATATACATGATTTTGAATATTGAATTTTTTGAGTTGCTTTAGCCTCAATTAACGTTGTAATACAGTGGGTGAGAGATCCGAACCTGAGAGAGGTTATCAAGCTTGAGTTCTTCTTTCCCTTTCTCTGCTGTGCTACATGCTGCATTAAGTTCTGATTGAGTAACATAGGTGTTGATCTTTGATTTCTCTTCAATCTTAACTGAGTTAATACTCCTTTCATCTAATATCATATTCCAATGATCAGGTAAGTTCAAATCAGATTTATAATTTCTGTTTTACTAATCTAAAGTACGTTGTTTGGAAGCCAATTTCAGACCTTGATGTTAACCCCCTAAACTTGATTAGTTTATCGGATTAGCTTCAAAATTTGGCAGATCAAAGACCTAAGATAGAGCACCACTCAACCAAGTTTTGATGGTAGCATGATCATCACAAATCATTCATAAATTATACCAAACATTTATAAAAATAAAAATAAGCTAAGTAAATACAAATATAAATCAAACCAAAGAAAGCCGTAGAGGTTAGAGGAATTCCTATTCCAACTCAGAGTTTGGGTCTTTTTTATTTTCTTAGCTCACTTAAAGTCATAGGCTTTTACTAGAACTTTAAGGCTCAATTTAAGTTACAATAGGTGGGGGCTTTCTACTTAGATTTTAACTCTTTTTTTATTCAATAAAAGCAAGAGGCGGGGGGGGCGGGGGCTGGGGGGGGCGCTTGTTTTCTAGCTGCAAACAACTTAGAGCTGTTGCTGCAACTTGTCTTATACAGTGAAGATCCTTGTATGTGATCAAGGGGGAGGGACTAGTATTTGATCCAGTTGACACCTAGCAGTGAGAAGCCCAGGTGGATCTATCTTCTGTTCTTCTTTAGCAACTACTACTGGTTAGTGGGTTAATCTTATTCTTAGATCACTGCCATTACAAGTAAGCTTAATTATTAATTTTATGCAACTAAAACCCTACATTCTAGACATTCATATACAAGAGTTTTTTTTAGATGAAGCGAACCAGTCATCCAATCATCTTGAGATTTGAATCACATGTTCAGAACCTCATACAGAACTCGATCAACATCGGATCCTGTTGTGACTGCCAGATCTTGTTATGTTTCTAAGTTTCCCATCATACCCATTCCTCCATTAAAGCTGTTGTTTCACGTCCTAAACCCTTACTTCAGCAACCAACATTACCATATCACACCATATTCCTATGGTCACCCTACCCATATCTGTTGTTTTAGTCCTCTGATGTAGCAGAAACTTTCAGCATAGATTCACCCTCCAATTCCTACACTCAGACCCTAGTTTCACCTGTTCAACCACTTGATTTTGTGTTATATTAAAATCATTCCAATCAGAACCTTCATGAGTTTTTACATTATCAACTGGTCTCTGATACTAGAATAAACTAATAGATTTAGGGTTTTGAGAGTCTTCGGCCCTCTCTCCTCCCATTGGATTAGGATGGGTTGGCAGAGAAAGTACTTGCAGAATGCAGTCTTGCAGACTGTCCTTAAACACAGTGGCGGAAAGTGTTTTGCTGTTGACACGTGGTGAGCGATTCAACGGCTGAGGAATAAGCTCGGATTTGGGTCGGTATTGTTGGTCGGGTCAAAACCGAAACCTCTTCCCCTCAAGGCCTCCTCTCTCTTCGTCTCTGTTCGAGAAGAAACTGCAGGAAAGAGGCAGTTCCTAACCAAGAACCTGACGGTACCGATGAGGGGATCTTTGAGGCAGCCGACGGCTTAAATCTCGACGGAGACGGCGGAGGTATCGCTGGAGAGAAAGTCCAGGGAGACTCGAAATATGAATTTGTCGTTCCAGGTAGGATTTTTGCTGCCTAGGATGTTGACGCAAGTGCGGAGCTTGGTGGTTGGGTTAACCCACGCCATTGCGAAGGTGTCATTGGTAATTACATCAACCTAAAGAGGGTATTATAGTCTAATAAAATTCTTCTCCCAGCGTCCTCCTCTTGCGGGCGTGGGTAAGGAAATTATCTGAAGAAGAAGCTTGTGGATGTCAAAGTTCAACCGGAATCGATCGGACAGATCGAAATTGATCGGTTTAGTCTGGATAGAAATGAATCAAACCCTATTGGTTTAGGTTTATGAAACCAGTAGAAATCGAATTCAAATCAACCAAAAACAAACTGAACCCGATTAAAATTGAGGCCGGACCAGTATTAAACTAAAAAACAAAAACAAAGAACCGCATACTTTTCCTATTGATTTGCTTATGTATAAATGTAAAAGCGAAACCAGATCACACCGAACCGGATAATTACATGATTACAAATTGATAAAAAAAAATTGACAAAAAATCGGATTGAAATTAAAACTTCATTCACGATTTGGTTTTGAAGATGGTCTAGTAACATATCAAATCCAATTCAGCCTGACCAAAATCGGTTGAAGCTGACCAATTGATTTGAAGTTGGTCCAATAACATCAAAACCAATTCAGATTGATCAAAACCGGTTTAAACTGACCGATTGACACCCCTATTGAAGCTTCGGCCAACCAACATCTCCTATTTATGTGCATCGTATGATGGGATAATCCATGCAAGGTAATGTTGAGGCTTAATGTGTTGTATTGTGTGGCTTGGGTTGTGGTCAGCCTTCAATGTTTGGTATATTTAGGGTTTACTTGGTGTAATTTCAAAAAGGGAAGAAAAATATTGCCCCGATCGCATGGTCCTTGTATCAATGGGGGCCAATGAGAGCGCATGTGTGGGCATTGATCATGGGTGATTTTTCATTTTGTAAAGGGTAGGGTGATCATTTCAATGGATTCTATTTGGGCGGTTACACATTCTTTTCCCTTTCGAAATTGTATCTTATGTTTCCTTCCTAAATTGGTAGCAATGTGATCATTATAGTTAAGAGGATATTCTTCCTAAACTGAAAAGGCAAGAAGAAGAGAGTTTGTAACCGTATTTTCCATCACTAGTGAAGACTACTCTCACCCTATTACCAACAAAAAAACGATTGCTCTCACCTCACCATGGACAAATAATGTATATTTTGTGTTGTATTTGTTTTATTATTCTTTCTTTTGTTGCAGTGTTTTTTGCATCATGTATAAAACTCAATTGTGATTCAATGTCTATGGAAATACCCCTCACAAGGGCCAAACATGCCAGTGCAAATAATTCAAGGATAAACCTGAGAGGAGATGATATCTTCATCAAGTGAGTGCAATAGTTTTTTTTTTTTTTTGGGGGGGGCGCATTCTATAGGAAATCTATGTAACAGATCACCTGATCGGGAAAGTCAGCAGTCAACACTTGTCCTACATTCTCCCATTACAAGGATTTTTTGGTAACTCCATTACAAGGATAAAGAGGGGTAAATATAGAAACAAAAAGTACAGGTGTTGGGGATTAACACTTTTCCATTCTTACTAGAATTTTTTGTTTGCAGAAGAGATTTGATTCCATGGGTGTTCTTGCTCTAGACCTCTAGTCCATATTTGGGTTTCTTTCCCTCCAAATGCTTTCAACCTAAACCTTGATGGCGGGTCTTTGGCAACATTGGGCCAATAAGAATGGGTTGGTCTTTATTTATTTATTTTTTGCCAACAACGGGTATCTAGGCATTTGGCGTGGCAGACGAGTCCCATGATGGGCATCTACAAGGACTGGGTCATATTGGGGTTGAATGTGAGCCATTTAATTTTCATTGAAAGCAATGAAGAGTACTAAACAACCCGTGTGATTGGCCCCAAGGAGGTAAGAGGAGTCGAATTTAAACCACATGCTTTTTGAGGTGAAAATCCCTTGCCAACTGAGTTACCCCCTTGGGGTTGAATAAGTTGGTCTTTAAAAACCAAGATGAGTTTATTTTAACTAGATTTTTTGTGTCACATTGCATTCTTTACTTTCGTTTTCAGGTGGTGATTTATGATATAAGAAATGCATTTGATTACCTAAGGACTAAGGTAAGTACTTAAGAGGGGTACACATGCTATCCTTTTCTGTACTGCTAGGTCCATTAATGGAATAAATGGTGTTTTTTTAATTTGGTGGTTTAAGCACATTTCATGTTCGTATTATAACTCTCTTATGAAAGTAAGTTGAAAGTAAACCTATTTTTGTGACACATCATGGAGCGGATTGAGCTGTCTCATTCCGATGCAAAACTCAGAGTGCTTAGTCTTTCCCCTCAAAGGATCTGTGCGGTATGTGTTTCCTTGTTGAACTTCTATTTTCTTGTAGGATTGCTGAACTGAGAGTCGCAAGTTAAGTAGCTGATGCAGATATCATAGAAGTGGGCTCATGCTATGAAAAAAAAAAAAAAAAGGTTTGGGGGTTGGTTTTTCTTTTGGGGACGCAGAGGGGGCGGGTGTTTAATAGTATATCACTATTTTAATGGGCTAAGATATTGTGAAGAGGTAGGAATGCAGGATTCATTGGGATTTTAGTAGTTGTTTTCTATTTCACTTCTTATTTAGTATTTTATTTTATCGTTAATTTGAGTTGGCCTGATGTTAGCAATCCAACTTATCTCTATCTCCATTCTCCACCTGGATTTTTCTGGTTTGGGATTTAGTCAACAGTTGCTTTTGAGTTGACTAAACCCAACAATAATAAGTTTTGTAAATATGAAAAAAAGGAATTGCTGCAGATCTGTTTCGTTCAGCTGCCAGCATCAATAAATTCGGTAGCTAAGTTTTGAGATGATCTTGGAGGGATCACTATTTTTGCACTGCAATATACTGGGCATATCAAGACTTGATCCCATAATTAACCAATTCGAGCGATGATGGGTTAAGTGCATTTTCACCACTAAACTACTAATCCCATTGGTTCTTATCATTATTAAATCTCACCCTTTATTAAGTCACATACAGCAATACTGATGTCAGGGTTGAGTACAATGCTGCAGCAAAACTACTTTCTTACTCTTGCTCTCCTGGCTTTGATTACTAATGATCGATATCCGTCTTTCTTATATTAACACATTTAAAAGGGTTTAGATGGAACACCTTCAGATAATAAAGCAAAGGTTTGGTACAAAAATAATAATAATAAAGTAAAAGATCCCAAGGCTAATTCTACTGGCTACCTTGAGCTCTACAATTATGTCTCAACATTTGCTTGAGGAAGTTCAGACGGAAAACATAAACTTTAAAGGCAAAGATGGAAGTAGAGCATAAAGAAAACTAGAAGAAGCTCAGGAAACGGAAAGTGACGAGTTGTCATTGTCTCAAAGATTTCAGGGATTAATCGATGCATTGAGGAAGGGGGAGAAATGGACTAACATTTCCTCGAACCAGAAGAATTAGAAAAATGAGGTTGTAGATCTAAAGTGGGAAAGAAAGCTCTTGCCATTGCAGTCGTTGGTATTAGCTTCCCCTTTGCAATTCCGACAAAGTATCTCCAAGGGCGTGCATGGACCTCCCTTCGTTGTCTTCATGAGTTTAGCCCTCTCTAGAACGGCCTTCCCTGTCTTGGCCCGCATCCTTGCCGAGCTTAAGCTTCTCACAACTGATGTGGGCTGGTTGGCCATGTCGGTCACCGCAGTTAATGATGTGGTTGGTTGATCCTTGTTAGCCCTTGCTATTGCTTTCTCCACCACTGGCCATTCCCCTCTAATCACTGTGTGGGTTCTTCTCTTTGGCTGTTTTTTCCTCGTCTGCGCCATTCTTATACTTCCTCCAGTCTTTAAATGGATGGCCAGGCGTTGCCAAGAAGGTGAACCTGTGGATGAGTTATATGTGCAACCTTATCTGTTGTATTGGCAGCTGGGTTTGTCACAGACACTATAGGGATCCATTCCTTCCTTGGGGCTTTTGTGGCTCGGTTTCTAGTCCCCAAGGATGGACCCTTTGCATCTGGTCTCTTTCTTAGTTTTTGTCTCAAGCAGATTGAAAACAAATGTGTCGATTCAAGGAGCTCAATCCTGAGGTCTCCTTGTCTTGGTCATTATCACTGCTTGTTTTGGAAGATGTGTTTTTTTTTTTTTTTTAGTTGAATTGTTTTGGGAAGATTGCTGGCACTATTGTAGTCACCCTCCTCTGTAGGATGCCTTGCCGTGAGGCCCTTGCACTGGGCTTCCTAATGAACAGTAAAGGGTTAGTGGAGCTCATCACCCTCGACATCGTTAGGGCTACCATGGTTTTGATTGCTCTCTTCGCAACCTTTATCACCACGCCTCTTGTTTTTGCATTGTATAAAGCCTGCGCGAAGGGCCAACATGGATTATTATAAGCATAGAACAATAGATAGGAAGAACCCAAGCACTCAATTTTATATTTTGGCTTGTTTTCATAGTAGCATTAACATACCGACTTTGAGAAATCTCATTAAAGTCTCCCGGGGGACCGATCGGCAATGCTTCATTCTATGCACCTCATGGAGCTCTCAGAGAGACCCTCTACAATTCTTATAGTGAACTAGTCTAGGAAGAATGGGTTGCCCTTCTGGTATAAGGGGCCACGACAGATTGATTCAGATCACGTTGTGGTCGCCTTTGAAGCATTTCAACGATTCAGTGGTGACTCTATGAGACCCATGACTGCTATCACTGCAATGGCCAATATCGATGAAGACATCTGCACTAGTGCTGAAAACAAGAGGGTGGCTATGATCATACTCCCTTTCCACAAACACCAAAGAGTGGATGGTTCAATTGAAACGACAAGAAATGATTTCAGGTGGGTCAATCAGAGTCCTTGAACATGCGAGATGCTCAGTGGGGATGCTCATTGATCGTGGGTTTGGTCGAACAACCCATGTCTCTGCTAGCAAAGTTTCTTCATCCATTATTGTCTTCTTCTTCGGTGGGTATGATGACCGCACGGCACTTGCATATGGAGCACACATGGCTGAACACCCTGGTTTCAATCTCACAGTGCTTCGATTCTTGATGGAACCTGAGCAATCTGAACAAATTGTTGGAATCGATAAGATTGAGAACTTATACGCTGGGAATTGGCCGGTAGATGATGAGTACTTAGCTGAGTTCCAACAAAAAATCCAAATTGAAAGCTCAATGAAGCATGAAGTGAGAATGGTTAGAAATGCAGCAGAAACAATTCCCATTATTAGGGAGTTCAGTCGCTTTGATCTGTTTCTGGTGGGGCGAAAGCCAGAGGGAAAGATTGCAAAGACATTGGATCTTAAAGAATGACTTTCCTGAATTAGGACCAGTAGGAAGCCTATTGGCATCATCAGATTTCTCAACTACGGCATCAGCATTGATTGTACCAACAGTATCAGAGCTTGAACATCATCAGATTCTCCAGTAATCTCCATTATGGGAGGATCATTTGCTAGCTAAGTAGCTATACATAATCAAACTAATTATAAGACCATGATGTTCTTAGGTTTGCGAGTACTAGTACTTTTGATTCCATACCAAACTTTCCTTTCCCATGGACATGTAAAGGAACAAATATTAATAAATTCCATTTGGTTAGTGGGAAAGTTGAGAGATTAAGCAAGTGCCACACATACTTTGAAGTTTTGAGACAAGAATAGTTAATGGGAAAAGATTGTTGTAATCAAGGTAAAAAAAAAAAGGCACAACCGTACTATCTTACAAATTTAGTATAATACAATTCTGAATTCTGATTTCACTTCTGGAGGAGCAGCAGAGGAGATAACTGATAAACTTGAGCAATAGTTTCCTCTCTTGATTTACTTGAATAATAATTTCTGTCTTGTTCAAAAATAAATAAATAAACTTAACAAGTATCTTGGCAATGACATGAGGTTGCCTGAGTGGTCTGAGGAAATAAGCAATAGTGTGTGTGAGAAAGACAAGAAGGCAAATCTGTAGAATGGCCACAGGTAGTGGATAGTCTAGAGGATTATTCCCTCAGAAGACTCCATCAGAAGTAGACCGCCATGGGAGCTTGACATACAGTAGCATTGGAAGCCATATCTTCCACCAATATGACTTCCAGGTAATTTTCTCTACCCCAGGACCTGCAAACAAAATAAAAGCTTCTTAATTCCAAATTACAGATTGGGCACTATGAATATGTCAACAAAATCAAATTTGAAATTCCACAAAAACCAGAAATTCCCCACGTGTAAATCTCCATTTCAAAAGACCCATCTTAGGAGAGGAAGGTGTTCATATTTAACAAAATCCAACATCAAATTAGAGCCCCCAACCTGAAACAAGTGAGTTTCTTCTTGCCATGGTGGGTAATACTCTTATGGCCCACCCACAGCAAGTTGGTTGTAGCAGTTAATATTCAGCCTAACAAGATCACAGTGTATACTCCCAACCCATTTTCCAATTCTCCTGCAACCTTCATCAGATGTTGCATGGTGGCTATATATCATATATGTCTCCACAGATGTAAACAGTTTTCCTTTGGGGGGGGGGTGTCTGGATGAGGATCTTTTCATCCCAAAAAAGGAATAAAAAAGAAAAAGAGAGGAGGTGGATATTTCCTGGTTATACCCCACTGATCCCAAAAGATATTTGGGTTCAGGGTTTATTCTAATGTGTTGTGATCTCTCGACTGTGATCAGTGAGAACAACACTACCCCACTAACAAAGCTTTAAAATCCAATAACCGTGTTCAACTCCCCTTACAAGTTACAAGTAACAGGTTTTATAAACTCCAACTAAATGAATCCTCGAAACGAACAAATAACAACAGCTGAATATTTAATTCTGACTGCATCCCATAGGATTATCAAATAATAAATCATAGAAAAACATCTGGAAAAAAAAAGCTACAAACAAAATAATAGCTGAATACTTAATTCCTACTGCATCCCATAAAATTAAAATATAAACACTTCACGGAAAAATAACATGAGGAAACAAATCTACCTAGAAAGCCAACCTATCTCTTGGCTCAGTTTGCAAACCCAAGTAATGGACTAATGTCCCTTATTCAAGCCTTTCGGCATATCAAAAGAGAGCTTACGCGTGCTAGTTACGAGTAAATTCTAGACATGGTTTGATAATGAGTTATTTATCAAGAAAAAGATGACAGAGGCAACGGTACTATGCCAACTAAATTTTGACTGAATATTTGTTGCTACTGATGCTTCAAATATCAGTTTGGGAGGTGTATTGACGGACAGTGGGCACCCTATTGCTTTCTATAGGAAGAAACTCAATGATGCCAAACGATGCTACTTGACATATGATCTTGAGCCCTATGGCGTCGTCCAAGTTACATCCGTAAGAAGAAGACCAACAAGCGAGGCCATGTTGTGGCCTAGCAAGTCTTGTTGATGTTTATTTGCCTTCTATACTTAGTTTTATTTCATGTCACCTGTTTTTGGTTTGAGCTCTCAATTGAACCTAGTCTAATGTGTTCCAATTGTTGGTCCAATTTAAGTGATTTTATTTAAATAATGTCTATGTATAGACTATTCTTTTTTTATTCAATAAAAGCAAAAGGGGGCTTATTCCGTAGCCCACGATTTCTACTAACAACTCAAAGTTGTTGTTGCTGCTGCAACTTGTCTTTTACAGTGAATATCCTGCAACTTGTCTTTTAAAGTGAATATCCTTGTCTGATCAAGGAGGAGGGATTGGTGTCTGACACAGTTGACACCTAGCAGTGAGAAGCCCGGGTGGATCTATCTTGTGTTCTTATTCTGCTACTACCATTGGGTAGTGGGTTATTAATCTTATTCTCAAATCACTTCCATTACAAGTAAGCTTTGTTATTAATTTTAAGCAACTAGAGCCCTAGATTCTAGACATTTATATACACGAGATTTTTATTTTAATTAAGAAAACTAGTCATCTGGTCATCTTGAGATTTGAATCAGATGATCATTAATTCTAACACAGAATTTGAATCAAATCTAATCCTATTCTAACGGCTAGATCTTGTTATGTTTCTAATTTTCCCATTATATCCTTACCTCCATCAGAGATGTTGTTTAGACCTCTATAACTCAAATGTGATTCTGTTTTCATTACCTAACAAAGCCGCTGATAGTAGAATAAACTAAGTCTGAAATCAATGGCCTAATTTCACTTCTTAAACCCTAACTTCAGTGCCCAATATTACCATAACACCCCCTCCTATTGTCACTACGAACCATCCATATCTGCGGTTTTAGCCATCTAATTTAGCTGAAACTTCCAGAATAGACTCCCCCCCCCCCCCTAGATCTTGCATTACACTAGGAATCTAGATCATTTATAAAATCTGTAACTTTCTAAGAATCTTTTCAATAAAATCTTAAGATGCTTGCAGCATATGGTTAAAACTGAACAAGTGGTTCAGCTCTGGAATTAAAGTACGTAACTCTTCAACTGGATGAGCCTTCTATATTCCCCGTCTCCTCTATCGTGTTATCTATAACAAGTTAGTGAAAAAAATTAGAACACAACAAATAAAGTACAACTTTTCTTCATGTTCTACTAACGAATACCTTTTATAAGATGAATAAACCTAATTTCCAAAGAGCCCGTCATAACTCTTACCAAAAAAAAAAAAGAGCCCGTTATAACAACAGATTGTCCAATACTCATCATCGTCATTTTTTATCCATGTATATCTACCAACCCGTTCATTAATTCCCTGCATTATAAAAAATAGTGTTATTAAAATTAATAATAACTAAAAATGGGAAAAAGAATGCTTCCTGGTCACGTTCCCTGCACCCACTCACAAAGGGTGAAATGACCACCCTGCCCCTCCTGTTGGATGCCTTGTGCACCCCCCCCCCATTGGCCCCATGTTGATGCAAGGGCCACACAACCGGGCAACAAACACTTTCCCTAAAAATTTATTAGTAAATTAAATAAATTTAGATATGTAAATAAAAAAAAAATGAAACTTGTTACATGCTTTTGTTCAGTAGCAAGAAAAAGAACTCCACCATGAAAATTATCCATGATAATGCCATTTTCTTCACAGCTTGTGTATAGCCACAAATTAGTGAACCTATTAAAAACCAAAATGGGGGATCCATGAACCCATGTATATGTCCATGGTTTCATGATATATTTAGATGTATTATCCGAAGCTATAAAAATCAAGATAAGTGGGTAAAGATTCCCATGTTTGGGTGTAGTAGTCACACATTATAACTATGGAAGAGTTGGTGAACATTATTCTGACTCATAGCTCTAAGATGACTAGCATGAATGAGCTAGCTTCAACACCACCTAGACTCAACATCATAGACAAACTTACACTAACCTCAGTGAATGGTAAAAGGAGTATGATATCCATGGAGAGACCAACTCCTCTTCCGATTGGCATATAATTTCCATTTGACAAACTTTTTTCCTGTCATCAAAGTAAATGTAGTTATAAAAATGCAATCAGAATTCAGATTTCACAACATCACAAATTAATTAAAATATTAAATTATTAAAACAAATAAGTAAATAACAAGTTAACCACCAACAACATCAATAATCATAGTAAAATAAATATATATATAAACAGAACTAAATCCACATAGAACTTCTAAAAAAACCTAAGCTATATTCATCTTAATCGCAGGATGGGACTATGGTCTTTACAATAAGGGATTTCTACTAACAACTCAAAGTTGTTGCTGCTGCAACGGGACTTTTACATTGAAGATCTGTACGTGATCAAGGAGGGAGTGGTGTCTGATCCCGTTGATACCTAGCAGTGAGAAGCCAGGGTGGATCTATCTTGTGTTCTTAGTTTACTACTACTATTGGGTAATGGGTTATTATTCTTATTCTCAGATCAATTCCATTACAAGTCAGCTTTATTATTACATTTTTTGCAACTAGAACCCTAGATTCTAGACATTCATACAAAAGAGTCTTTGTTTTATGTTAAGAAAACTAGTCATCCGGACCTCTGGTCATCTTGAGAATTGAATCACATGTTCATTAACTCTAATACAGAATTTGAATCAAATCTAATCCTATTCTAATGGCTACATCTTGTTATGTTTCTAATTTTCCCATTATATACTAACCTCCATTAAAGATGTTTAGACCTCCATTAACTCAAATGTGATTCTGTTTTGATTACCTAACAAAGCCGCTGATATTAGAATAAACTAAGTCTGAACTCTGAAATCAATGACCTAATTTCACTTCTTAAACCCTAACTTCAATACCCAGAATTAGCTGAAACTTTCAGCATAAATTCTCCCCCCATATTATTAAATCTTGCATTACACTAGGAATCTAGATCATTTATAAAATCTGTAACTTTCTAAGAATCTTTTCAATAAAATCTTATGATGTTTGCAACATACGGTTAAAACTGAACAAGTTGTTCAACTCTGGAATAAAAGCACGTAACTGTGCAATAAATTGGATGAGCCTTGCTATATCCCCCGTCTCCTCTATTGTATTTTCTGTAACAAGTTAATGGGAAAAAATTAGAAACACAATAAATAACAATTAGTTTTAAAAAATTTAATAAAGTATAACTTTTCTTCATGTTATTCTTACAGAATACCTATGATAAGGCGAATAAACCGAACTTCCAAAGAGTCTATTATAACAATAGAATGTCCAATATTTTCAATCGTCAATTTTGATGCATGTATATTCACCAACCCTTTCATTAATTCACTGCAATATAAAAAGAAATAGTGTTATTAAAATTAATAATGACTAAAAATGGTAAAAAGAATGCTTCTTGGTCGCATTCCCTGCACCCACTCACAAGGGGGCAAAATGACCACCCACCCCTCCTATTGGATGCCCTGTGCACCACCTCATTGGCCCCGTATTAATGCAAGGGCCACGCAACTAGGCAACAACCCCTTTCCTTACAAATTTGTTAGTAAATTAAACAAATTTAGATATGCAAATAAAATAAAAAAAATGAACCTTGTTACACGTTTTAGTTTCGGAGTAGGAGAGGTCTACTATTATTGTTACTCACAATGACACCATTTCCTTCACGCCTTATGTATGCCCACAAATTAGTGACCCTATCAAAAACCAAAATGTGTTGTTCCTGAACCGATGTATATGTCCATGGTTTCAGGACATATGCAGGTGTATCATTCGAAGCTACACAATAAAGATAATTGAGGAAGCGTCTCCATGTTTGTGCGTAGAATTCCTCAGAACGGTATGCATGAATGCTAAAAGGACTATTGTCGTCCATTGGAAAACCAAATCTAAGCAGCATATGATTTCCCGTATTTAGATTGACTTGAACCCGATCTATTAATTCCAGGTTGTGAACCTCCATTTCGAAATTTTTTTCCTGTCATCAAAGTGGATGTAATTAGGAAATGCAAATCAGAATTCAGATTTCATAATATCACAAATTAATTAAATTATTAAAACAAATAAGTAAATAATAAGTTAACCACCAACAACATAAATAATATAGTAAAATATACATCTCTCTCTCTCTCTCTCTATTAATATATATATATATATATTCATTTTAATCGTAGGATGGGCCTATGGTCTTTTCAATAAGGGATAATGAATGAACAGAACCTTATAGAATAAGTTTTGAAGAGCCAACCAGCAAGGGAAGAACCATAGTAAGTTCAGGGTTCAAGCATGGAAACTAAAAAAAAAAAAAAAAAAAGGTAACAATACATAATACAGTACGTGTTTAACAGGTTTGTTCTGTAAGCAAAAACACGGGCATATATTCACTACTACCTTCCATAAGATTATCATATGACACATCATAGAAAAATAACATCTGGAAAAAAAAGCTACAAACAAAATAATAGCTTAATACTTAATCCCAAATGCATCCCATAAGATTATAATATAACACATAATAAAAAATAATATCTGAAAAAAAATCTACCTAGAAGACCAACCTATCTCTTGGCTCAGTTTGCAACCCTCAATAGTGGACTGGTGTCCCTAATTCAAGCCTTTGGGCATATCAAAAGAGAGCATACACATAATAATTATGAGTAAATTCTGGACTTAGTTTGATAATGAGTTTTTTTTGTTCGTTTTTGTGAAGTAAAACCTCTCAACTAGCAAATGTTCCACTTCAGCATTTGGAGCTTCCTTGTCCGAACTGCTCCCACTATATAATGCTCAAAACATAATAGTCTTAAGATCACCCATTAAGCTATTATTGAACCAAAACGTTACCTCTATAGAAGTCATAGATGAGTTATACAATCCTAACACTGCCATAAACCATAGAGTACAATTTAAAATAAAGAAATCAAGATCAAAAGACTAACAATTGGAAATCAAATGATTAGTCAAGTTTCAAATACTTTCAACTCAATTGATATTATTTCCTTGAATCATGATAAATTGTATACTCCGGCATTTTTTGAAATTGAAGAAGTGATGAAAACAGGTCTTTGTTAATGGAATTCAAGAGAGTATGGTTCTTCACTTTTGAAATCTATGGATTAATGATCAAACATGACAGCTGATCGAATTGGTCTGCGCTAAGAGCTACGAGTCCTGATATTTTTCCTTGAATTTTTGCGATAAATTGTGACATTTTCCCATTTATCTAATTTTATTTCTACTCAATCAAGTAACTAAAGTAGCTAAATTATGTAATTAAAAATTTGGTTTACTCATAATAGTGTACATCAAGAACCCTGCCAGGCCCGCGTTGTATTCTATAAGTTTAATACAACACATCATAGAAAAATAACATCTGGAAAAAAAATCTATCCAGCAAGCCAACCTATCTCTTAACTCAATTTGCAACGCCAGGTAGTGAACTAGTGTCCCTTATTCAAGCCTTTGGGCATATCAAAAGAGAGCATATGTGTGCCAATAATGAGTAAATTCTGGACTTAGTTTGATAAAGAGATTTTTTTTTGTGTTTTGGAATCACATGTTCATCAACCCTAATACAAAACTCCAATCAAATGTTCATTAACCCTAACACAAAACTCCATTCACATCTGATCGTGTTGTGACCGCTAGATCTTGTTTAGACCTCCATGAACTCAAATCTAATTTTGTTTTCATTACCTAATAAAGCTGCTGATATTATAATAAACTAAAACTGAAATCAGAGACCTAATTTCACTTCCTAACATGGATTTAGGGGACAGATCAGTATCAGAATCGATCGATAGGATTGGAATGGTGAGTATCGGTCGGTTTTGTCCTTGGTTTTCTTAAAAAGTACATTTTTTTACTGTTTTACAACTGAAACGATACAAGTATCTGATCCAGATTGATCAAGGATCCGGGATAAGTCTCAGCCGATACGATACTGATACTGATACTTGAAAACATGCTTCCTAAACCCAACTTCGTTACCATATCATCCCCTATTACAATTGTCACTAGGAACTACATATATCTACAGAAAAAAATTAGAAACACAATAAATAACAATTAGTTTTAAAAAATTTAATAAAGTATAACTTTTCTTCATGTTATTCTTACGAATACCTATGATAAGGCGAATAAACCGAACTTCCAAAGAGTTTGTTGTAACAACAAAATGTCCAATATTTTCAATCATCAATTTTGATGCATGTATATTCACCAACCCTTTCATTAATTCACTGCAATATAAAAAGAAATAGTGTCATTAAAATTAATAATGACTAAAAAATGGGAAAAAAGAATGCTTCCTGGTCGCATTCCCTGTGCCCACTCACAAAGGGGCAAAATGACCACCCACTCCTCCTGTTGGATGCCCTGTGCACCCCCTCATTGGCCCCATATTGATGTAAGGCCACGCAACCAGGCAACAAACCCTTTCCTTAAAAATTTATCAGTAAATTAAACAAATTGAGATATGTAAATAAGAAAAAAATGAACCTTGTTGCACGTTTTAGTTCCGGAGTAGAAGAATAAGGTCTACCATTATCATTACTCACAATGACACCATTTCCTTCACGCCTTATATATGCCCACAAATTAGTGATCTTATCAAAAACCAAAATTGGGGATCCCTGAACCCATGTATTTGTCCATGGTTTCATGACTTATGTTGGTGTATCATTCGAAGCTACAAAATAAAGATATGTGGGTAAGGATTCCCATGTTTGAGTGTAGTAGTCATTAAAATGGAATGAGTGAATGTAAAAGGATTACTGATGTCCACTGGAAAACCAAATCCTCTTCCAATTGACGTATGATTTCCTGTATTTAGATTTAATTGAACTTGAACTATTAATTCCAGGTTCTCAACCTCCATTTGAAAACTTTTTTTCCTGTCATCAAAGTAAATTTAATTAGAAAATACAATCACAATTCAGATTTCATAACATAAAAATTTATTAAAATATTAAATTATTAATTCAAATAAGTATATAATAAGTTAACCACCAACAACATAAATAAGATAGTAATAAGCAGAACTAAATCCCCATAGAACTTCTGAAAAAACTAAGCTATATTCATTTTAATCGTAGGATGGGCCTATGGTCTTTTCAATTAAGGGATAATGAATGAATTGAACCTTATAGAATAAGTTTTGAAAAGCTAACCAGCCAGGGGAGAACCATAGTAAGTTCATGGTTCAGGCATGAAAAAAAAGGGGTAACGATACATAATACCGTACGTGTTTAACTAGTAAGGTAAGATCAAATCACAAGTGATCCAATCCCTGGCAGGATCTTTACTAAATTCAATATAAACCAAATTCAGGGACCGAAAGAATGAATAAACAAAAAAAATAAGAGAATAAAGAAAAGAAAGAGAATTCGATGGAGGGTTGAGAAGGGGGAAAGAAGAATTAGTGAATGGGCATCTCAATCTCTGGTTTAGACATCTCACCCACAACAACATAAGCCATCTTTTTTCATTAATAAATTCATATTCAATATTGTAGCCCCTTACAAACTTATATAGAAGACTCAAACCCTAAAAAGGAAAGGCCTAACCCAATTCTTAACTAATTGGAAAACCTAAACTGACTAGGAAACTGAAATAACAAAGGAAATAGACTCAAAAATAGGACTCTTAACTCAAAACAGATTTTGATCCCGTTTTTCTACTTTCTACCCATACTTTAGGCCCATTAAAGTGGCCCATTACAAAAAAAACTAATGGGATCAAAGGCCCAATACATACATAACCCAACCCAAGGCTTATTTACAATAAAAAAAAGCCCATTAAGTGACTTTTATACATCAGTCCTAGTATGGAAGCCACCAGACTGTGGGGCTGCACTAAGAGACTGGGTGTCAGAGACAAGTGCAGATCTCTCTATAGGAGTGGCAGCAGGATGAAGCGCAGTAGTATATCAACTGTCCTCAAGTTGGATCACAACATAGACTTGATCCAAGGTAGGAAAGGGGTACGACTCAAAACCAAGGACCACAGTTGATCAAATTCCACGTTCAGACCTGCCAGAAAGTCATAGACCTCAATCTTGTCCTCTCGTTTCTAAAAACTGGTGACATCTATAGGGGTGGAAGGAGTATACTCCTCATAGAAGTCCATCTCAATCCACAATGTCCACAGCTCATAGTAGTACTATGACAGAGTGAACCCTCTTTGCCTCAGATCACGAACCTCCTGGCGAACCTCAATGACCTGAGCATCAATCCCCCCTTGGGACTAGATATCTCGGACAGACTTCAAAATCTTTGTAGCACAATCGAGGAGATAGCCACATGAAAGTTGTGGCAACATGGAGTTGACAAGGAAGGCCATAACTAGATAGTTGGGACACTCCCACTTGTTAATCTCAAGATCGGTGGTCTAACGCTTCGAGGTTCAAGTTGGGTACCCGTAATAGCCACAAGACTTGATCCAAGGTAGGAAAGGGGTACGACTCAAAACCAAGGACCGCAGTTGATCAAATTCCACGTTCAGACCTGCCAGAAAGTCATAGACCTCAATCTTGTCCTCTCGTTTCTAAAAACTGGTGACATCTATAGGGGTGGAAGGAGTATACTCCTCATAGAAGTCCATCTCAATCCACAATGTCCACAGCTCATAGTAGTACTATGACAGAGTGAACCCTCTTTGCCTCAGATCACGAACCTCCTGGCGAACCTCAATGACCTGAGCATCAATCCCCCCCTGGTACTAGATATCTCGGACAGACTTCAAAATCTTTGTAGCACAATCGAGGAGATAGCCACATGAAAGTTGTGGCAACATGGAGTTGACAAGGAAGGCCATAACTAGATAGTTGGGACACTCCCACTTGTTAATCTCAAGATCGGTGGTCTAACGCTTCGACGTTCAAGTTGGGTACCCGTAATAGCCACAAGACTTGATGGAGATGCAAACTAGGCGTGACCACATAAGGTAGTTTATGCCATCAAGCTTGATAGCACAGCTTGATAGCATAAGAAGGTGGGAAGAGCCATGGTGCCTCCGCTAGTAGAAGCAAACGAACTAGTAGAGATGGTTGCTACTCAAGGGGCCTGTGTAAATAGAAGAGACACTAGCCAAAGATAAAGAAAGCACAAAAGAACCAGAAAAGTCTAGAAAACCCAAAAGTCGATATAGGGAAAAAACCCTAAGAAATCGATTTTGGGGATAGCTCTAAAATAAAGACATCAAATGAAAAATTGGTTCGTGCATAACATTGGTCCACTACAAGGATAAGGAGCACCAATCGCAGCAAACATCAAGACAATCGGAGTACAGAGTAGGGAAAAAACATATTGGCAATGAAAAAAATGGTTTGGGTCTCTCAGATCATTGTAGAAGAGAGTCTGAGAGCCCAGGGGAAGGGTGGATGGGACTAGAACCCCTTTTGGCGGTTTAAGAAGCTCCCACCAGGCGAGAGAAGCATATAAAGAGATATGGAGGGAGGCGCAAATGGAAGGAGGCGCTGGGAGAGAGAAAGAGATGGAGAAGAGGGAGAGCCCTTAGGGTTTTGGATCCGATGGCTTTAATACCATGTCGGATGATGTAAATAACTTGTGTCAAATATGATACCAGCCCTCTTTATTTATAAAAATAAAGAAAGTTCTAGATAATTACAAAGACAATTAAACCCCTTAGAGTCTGTTTGGCAACTGATACTTTCCTTAAAACCCATTTTTACAGCAAATTTCTAACTCTTTTTTCAATAAGGGCAAGTTCGAATGGACAATCGCGGCAATAAGAGTCTTTTATCTTATCAATAAGAAAATGACAGAGGCACTATTACTACGCCTACTAGATTTTGACCGAGTATTTGATGTTGGTGCTTCACATATTGATCTGGGAGGTGTCTAAACGGAACATCCTATCGTTTTCTATAACAAGAAACTTACGATGCCAAGCGATGCTACTCGACCTATGATCTTAAGCTCTATGGCATCATCTAAGTTACATCCGTAAGAAGAAGAGAACAACAAGAGAGGCCAAGTTGTGGCCTAGTCTTTTTATGTTTATTTGCTTTCTATACTTGGTTTTATTACATGTGCTATGTTTTGGTTTTAGCTCAACGGAACCTAGTCCAATGCGGTCCAATTGTTAGTTCAATATAAGAGATTTTATTTAATTATTGTTATTGTCTATGGATAGACCAAGTTAGGTTAGGGGGAATTCACATTCCAACTCTGGGTTTGGGTTTTTTATTTTCTTAGCTTACTTAAATTCATAGGCTTTTACTAGGACTTTACGGCTCAATTTAAGTTAAAATAGATGGTGGCTTTCCTACTTAGATTCTAACTCTTTTTTATTCAATAAAAGCAAAAGAGGGGGGCTTGTTTTGTGGCCCACGATTTCTGCAAAACAACTAAGAGTTGTTGCTGCAACTTGTCTTATACAGTGAAGCTAGTAAGTGATAAGGGGGAGGGACTGGCATCTGATCCAGTTGACACCTAGTAGTGAGACGCCCAGATGGATCTACAAATAAGCTTAATTATTAATTTTATGCAACTAAAACCCTATATTCTAGACATTCATATATAAGAGTTTTTTTTAGATGAAGCAAACCAGTCATCCAATTGTCTTGAGATTTGAATCACATGTTCATGAACCCTTATACAGAACTCGATCAAAATCGGATCCTGTTGTGACTGCCAGAACTTGTTATGTTTCTAATTTTTCCATTATACACTCCTCCATTAAGCTGTTTTTTAGACCTCCATTAAGTCAAATATGATTCTGTTTTCATTAAAAAACAAAGCTGCTGATATTAGAATAAACCAAGTCTGAAATCGGAGGCCTAATGTCACTTCCTAAACCCTTACTTCAGCACTAGAAGTTACCATATTACAACATATTCCTATGGTCACCAGGAACTACCCATATCTGTTGTTTTAGTCCTCTGATTTAGCTGAAACTTTCAGCATAGATTCACACTCCAATTCCTACACTCAGACCCTAGTTTCACCCATTCAACCACTTGATTTTTGTGTTATATTAATATCATTCTAATCAGAAACTTCATGAGTTTTACATTATCAGCTGGTCTCTGATATTATAATAAACTAAATCTGAAATCAGAGACCTAATTTCGCTTCTTAAACCCTAACTTTAGTACCCGAAATTACCATATTACCCCTACTCCTATTGTCACTAGGAACTACCCATATCTATTGTCTTAACCATCTGATTTTAGCTGAAATTTTAAGCATAAATTCACCCTCCAATTCCCTGCATTGGACTCTAGTTTCATAAGATCACCCTAATTTGAACGTTCATGAGTATTACATTATTCATTACACTAGGAATTCTAAGAATCTTCGCAATAAAATCTTACGTCATCTGTAGTAGAAAATTGAAACTGTGCAATTTTCTCAAATTTGGAATTGCATAGCTCACTTCTCTAATAAACCAGAGATGCCTTTCCAAACTAACGGCCTCATCTCCTGTGGATACATTTAATGAAAAAAATTAGAAACACAACAGATAAGATTTAGTTAAAAAATGTGAACAAAATGTGGAGCGTTAAAGCCCATCATACCATCTCTCAAGTCTCTTTGTTTATACTTTCCCTTTCCCTTCAACTTTATTAAATAGGGCTCCTCATGACCTATTAAAAAAATTATATAGTTAAAAAATAATAATAATAATAAAGTGAAAAATTTCTTCATGTTATACTTACCGATTCCTTTGGTAAGTTGAATAAACTTATTTTATTACAATCTGTTGTGACAATAGAATTTTCAATATTTGCAATCGATAAATTTGATTTCCATATATTTTCTAAACTTCTCACTATGTTATTGCATTATAAAAAAAAATGTTATTAAAATTAATAATAAATATAAAAAATGGGAAAAAAGAATGTTTCTAATCATGCTACCCCGCACCCAAGGGGGTGAAATGACCACCCTGCCCCTCTTGTTGGATGCCTTGCATACCCTCATTGGCCTCCTATGGTGCAAGGGCCATGCAAGCAAACAACAAACCTTTCTCCTAAAAATTTATTAGTAAATTAAAATAAATTCAGCTAAGTAATAAAAAATAGAACTCGGTCATATACTGTACTTGAACTTGAACTATTAAGGGTTGATCTTCCGCTTCCATTTGAAAATGGTTTTCCTGTCATCAAAGTAAATGCAATCAACATTCAGATTTCATTACATCACAAATTAATTAAATATTAAATTATTAAAACAAATAAGTAAAACTAAATCCATAAAGAACTTCAGAAAAAACTAAGCTATATTCAACTTAATCGCAGGATGGGCCTAGGGTCTTTACAATAAGGGATTATGAATGAACTGAACCTTAGAATATGCTTTGAAGAGCCAAGGGAAAACCCGTAATTAGTAAGATCAGGCACAAAAAAATACAAACATATATTCCCTAATGCATCCCATAAGATTATCATATAACACATCATAGAAAAATAACTGAAGAAAAAAAAACTACAAAAAATTTTATTGTTGAACACTTAACCCCAATTGCATTCCATAAGATTAATATAACACATCATAGAAAAATAACATCTGGAAAAAAAAAAAATCTATCTAGAAGCCAACATATCTCTTAACTCAATTTGCAACCCCAGGCAGTGAACTAGTGTTCCTTATTCAAGCTTCAGGCATATCAAAAGAGAGCATATGTGTGCTACTTACGAGTAAATTCAGGACTTAGTTTGATAATGAATTTTTTTTTTTTTAATGTTTTTGAATCACATGTTCATTAACTCTAATACAGAACTCCAATCATATGTTCATTAACCCTAATGCAAAACTCCATTCACATCTGGTCATGTTGTGACCGCTAGATCTTGTTTAAACTTCCATGAACTAAAAACTAATTTTGCTTTCATTACCAAATAAAGCTCTGATATCATAATAAACTAAATCCGAATCAGTGAGCTAATTCACTTCCTAAACACCAACTTCATTACCATATCATCCCCTATTACAATTGTCAATAGAAACTACATATATCTACTGTTTTAACCATCTGATTTAGCCAAAATCTTAAACATCTTATTTAGCTGAAATTTGAACCATCTGATTTAACTGAAACTTTCAGCATAGATTCCCTTTCCTATTTCCTGCTGGTCTTGCATTACACTAGGAAGCTAGATTACTTATAAAATCTGAAAATTTCAAAGAAATCTTAGATTAACAGCAGTATATGGGTGAAATCTGGGATTAAAATTTGGCAACACGGACTTGTAAATCTCATGTAACATACCTGGTAAATCGCTGTTCCCATTGTATAGCTTTCCATATCTTCTTTCATCCATCTTAACCCATTGGAAAGAGTTATCTTCCATCTCATCTCGAGCTTGTATTGCATTTGTCAACTAACTTCTATTGATGAAATGAAATCTGTTGCATCATTTTAACTCGTATTTAAGCCCATGTTTATGGTTACTAAACAAGCATTGACATCTTTCACACCAGTTCAACCCTCATTTTTACTGTATCCCTCCATGTCCTACGACACCTAACTTTTTAACAACTGAAATCATCTACTAAAGACAACAATCAAAAAACATCCATGGAGGGAAATTTTTCCGAAATATTTTTGAAAGATCAAATAAATTATGTATAGGAGTAAGTTGTCTTCTCAGTTCTTCAAAGAGAGAAATGAGAGTGAAGAATTCATACTGTACATGCTACTGCAGAAAGGGAAGTTTTCATTTACATTGGTTGTGCAATGAATTGTCAAAGCTAAGAGGAACACTACAAATTCAACGTCACACAATTATTCAGCAGGTTTTTAGTTATGAAGAACTCGTCAACCATACATGCATAAGCAAAAGTATCTACAGAGACCGAGGATTAAATATCCTTCCTGCATTCTGATGTTCTTCCATAAAAACATCTAAGAAAAATGTTGAACCTTCACCTGGAACAATTGAGTAGGCAGTCTGCAAGGGAGTTAATATGTAATCTAGGAACATCAGATTAATCACGAATGGAGTCACAACAGAAAGGTCTCAAAGCTTCTAATCAGTTTGAAGTGTGTCAAGACAGGTAGGTAAACCAAGCTATTCTATGCAACCAACAAATTCTTGTAGTAGAATAGAAGTAGCCTACATTTAACAAGGCATTTTTAAATCAATGAAATAGAAAGAGTAACCAAAAGTATTTCTTATTAGTTCCCAATAGCCAACAAGACCAAAAAAGATAAGAAGAGAACTCAGGATTTTCTTCAGAATAAGGCAGAAGGGGAAGAATAAGAAGTTCCACTCATGTTGCATTCATTTGGTCAAAGATATTTTACGGGATTCGTTAAAAGCTAAAAGGGGAAAGGGGGGGGGGGGGG
>NC_056562.1:36003312-36031957 GCF_013358625.1 Macadamia integrifolia
ATGTTTTACAGATATGTGAAATAAAAAAGTCAGAAAAAAAAATCCATTTCAAAATTTCAAGATGTTGTTTTACCAAAATAGTGAGGGTATCTTTACTCTTGGCATCCATGGAGAACTCCACCATCATATGTCTCGGTAAATCCCCTCACTCAATCATGTTTAAATGTGCTTATTAGTCATGTCCAACCAAAAGCACGCCTAATGGCAGAAAAAATATTTAAATTATATATAAATAATTATTATTTTCCATATTATATTTTACGGCAAAACAAACGCAGCCACAGTGAGATGGAAATGGGTATGTAAACCAAAAGCAGGTCGCTAGGAATCTGGTTGATGGGAGGATGAAGAAGACGATCCCCCTAGAAAGTGCCTAGGCGGGCTCCGAAACCTGAAATTTTGAGAAGAGCAATGACTTGTAGCAAGAAGCCGAGAAGATTACATGATTTAGACTACACCTAAGACTATACACTCTAATTGATAAGAAAATGGTACAGTTGGACAAATACTATGAGATTTAATGTGAATGTGGTACAGACCAGAAGACTTAAAGGGACATGCATGCTAGGGAGGTGAAGGAATGTTTGGACAAGCTACATTAGAAGGAACATGATCGATAGTTGCAGGAGAATTGTTTGTACGAGGTACATTGAGCTACATCAACTTCAAAGCCACAATTTCAACCTGGCGGGCATGACAGTCAAGTGAGGGGAGGTGTGGAAACCATGCTTACAATGCAGGGGATGACTTAAAAAAAAAATCTATCAAGAATTTAAGGGTCAAACAAGCTTCTCTGATAGTTAAAACTTCTGCAGAAATATTAAAATTTGACAAGGTACTCAACAACTGGTGACAACCGTGTACTGAAGAGGAAGAACATCCTGCACATCTGTTTCCACAATAAAATACTGCAAAAATAACTCTGGCTTGAACATATGAAGATGGTATGCATATCCTGGCTGAGAATCCAGATGAACCAGGAGAATACTGTATTATGAAGACTGTTCCCACTCATGATCACTTGAGGACTGTGTAAAGAAAGTAACAGGCGCTTGATGCCAGAGCAAGATCACTCCTGAAAATGTGTGTGAACTGTACTTCAACTAGGCATCTGCAACTTTCTTTTACCAACGCCAAGAGCCTGTATGCGCTTTCTTATATGGCGCTTTCTTATATGACATCTAGTGGTTATCAGACATAAAGAAATCTTTTCTGGAAGCTTTAATGGGTTGAAAGAGTTATTGATTTTTTTAGCAAGTTAGAAGGAAAACTGAAAGAGCATGTACTCTATAGACTATAATCTAGAAACTATTATTCAACAACGGAGAGAGAATCCCTTTTTTTTTTTTTTTTTTTTTGGGTAGAAGCAACAGAGAATTTTACAAAGCTTCACTTGTTAGAAAGGTAAGAGACTTACGGGGAGAATCGCTTCCAAGTTCAAGGACAATAGGAATGCCGTCGGACAAATCAACGCATGCCGATCTCTGATGGGGAGAGGGGTTTTTACACATGAGTTGCAGGGGACCGGGTTACTAACACCCTGGCGTGCTCGCCGACACGGCCATGGCTTTGGTGCTAGGGATATATAGAAGGATTTGCCAGCATGATCCTTACGTGAAGAGTGGATAGTGGGTGACCAAAGGGGATAAGGAGCTAAACACCAAGTTCAGCGGTAAAAGAGTCGGGATTTTGGGGTTGGGAAGGATCGGTTCTGCGATTGCTAGGAGAGCAGAAGCCTTTGGGTCCTGCGATCGGAGAAATCGATCTCGAATGCGATAAATTACAATCACTGTTCAAGCGTTGTGGATATGGCTGCTAATTGTGATGCTGAACAAAGAAGATCGGGCGCAGACCCTGGGTGGTGCGGCTGAGCGAGAGAAGAAGCATTACAAAAGTAAAGTTTGAGATGAAAATTAGGGTTTGCGGTTTTAAGAGTCTAGTCTATACATTAAGAGAGTCACATGAATTCCCACTCCCAGGGATTCTCTCCTCCTTGTTTTGTAGTGACAGAGGACTTGCAGAAGTCTGCTTTCTCACCTGCAAGTCTGCAACACATTAATACACTCTACAAACACGCCAATCAAATAGAATATTAAAGGTCCGTCTTCCTTCAGGTAGCTGGACTTCTTCAAACTCTGAATTATTTTATGAAATTACCTCTCATTGTCAATCTACCTTCATGGAAGAGCTGATCATAATGAGGCTCTTCAGGAGATTATTTCCTTATTGAACCTTTTGTGAATGATGAAACCAACTCAACCCTCTGATTTAACCCATCCCCTGATGAAATAAAGAAGGCTACGTTTGCCGCCATGGGACCTTTGTAAGTCCCCGACCCGTTGATCTACCTCCAACCTTCTACCAATCTTTTTGGTTCCAAACTGCCTCATATCCAACAATTTTTTTACAGCTTATGAGGTTTTCTATTAAATCCGACATTGGAAGAAAGGAAAATGTTATGATAGAGATGGCCTGGAGGTTTATTAAAATAATTCTTTCTACCTTTGCTTTTGTAGATAAATGGGTCTTGATGGTTTTGGGATACATTACTAAAATTCAAGTCTTAATGGTTATGGGATACATTACTACAATTCAATATAAATTACTGGTGAATGATACTACTCGGGCAAAATCATTCCATCTAGGGGCATCTGATAGGGAGACCCCCTCTTTCATCCATCTTTGTTCTATGTGCGTAGACCTTGAGTAATGTTTTTTTTGCTCAAGCCGGTTCAATCAAGAGAATTAGAGTGAGAATAAGGCACCATTTGATAACGTTTATGTTGTTTATGTGTCTAGAAATAGTAAAAATAGCTTTTCACGTTTCTAAAAATATAAACGGATTTTTTAGTATTTGATAAATCTGTTTCTCGAAATATTTTTTTATAGACATAATGCTACTAAAAAACCCAATAGTATCATCAGATGCCCAAAAGTGAGAAAGGGTTTCGGTTGCCTCTTTTTAGGTTTAAATAGTTGAGAGATTAATCGGGCACAACATCCTTTTTTTTCATATCAAATTCGTTTCTAGAAACGTTTATAGAATTGTAAATAGGTATAAAATTTTATTTATGTCTCTAGACACGGATGAAACAGAATAACTTTATCAAACGCATTTTAGGTTATTTATTTGTTTTTGAGAACAAAAAAACGCAAAAAACAAAACTTTATCAAAAATTGCCTAGAGCTCCACCGGTGTCTCAGATACTGGTTGCTGATGACACCCTACACCCTGATGTTCTCAAGGGTTTACCTTAATGAAGTGCATGAATTAAAGAACTGTTTGAACCTTCACGGACAATCAATCAATCAATCTTGTGGAATCCTCCTTGTTTTGTTCTACACTCCAACAAGGAGTTACATTTGTATTTTATGAAAATAGTAGTATCAGTAATTCTTTTATGTCATAATCTAATTAAATATTATTAAAATTGCACTTATTTTGTATCCCCAAATTTTATGGGGTTTCAGATGTCCGGGATCCATTGGCCATTGAAATGACTATTCAAACTTAGTGTAATAAAATGAGGATGCTTGAAATGGATGAACAATAAAACTATAAAAACTAAATTAAAGAATGAATAAACTGAAACTAATTTAGGAGTAGCATTGATGCACGATTAAACTGAGAGAAAGTCAATGGAGGTTAAATATTTGCAATTAATTGAGGCCTTTGAGTGCTTCAATAAAGATGAATGATATGATTCAAATGGGAGGAATTGAAAGAACCAATGATTTTCCTAAATTGCTCCACCAAAAGGGAGTGGTGAAAGAGATTTCTAGGACTTAAGCAAGGATCTAAAACTCAGAAACGATCAAGCTTGATACCATTTTGGAATAGATTGAATCGGATTGATTTACTAATTTTTTTTTTAAATCACTTTTATTACGATTTAACTTTTGAATCATATATGAGGAACGAGATTGAAAACGTCAAGATCAGAGATCGATCAAGTCCAATATCATTTCAATCCAACCGATACTGACCGTTGTGTGTTTTGGAATCATGGCAACAAGTACGCATTTTTTGAGGACAGCTGCTAGTGCAGCTAGTTTGAGCTTATGGTTTAAAGCACAGTGCCCCTTGGAGTCTCGGTTTCGGATCCGGCTCCTCTCCTTATACTCAAAGTCTTCTCATGTCTATTTGAGCATTTGACATGTGTACATAATGGATCCAACGGCTATAATCCTTTGCCCACCTATCTTCACTACTAACCCATACCCGAGCGCCATGCCCTTACCCATCTGAGATTTCTCCTCTAACCTATCCTGCAATTCTTCTCTCTTAGACCGGAAACTACCAAGATAATAGAAAGAGGTATGAGTAAATTAGAGTCTAATAGGCTCCAAGATCAGTAAGTAACTAAGTATCCAGCAGAAATGGGAATCGAGCAGAAATAGTAGCCAGACAAGATGGGTTCTTGCTCCACATCGCGCTGAGCTTCTTCTCGGACCTTTAACCACATCTCATCATCCCTGTCTTCACCGCCGTCGACGGAGGCAGAGGTGTTCTGTTCTTGATGAGTGAGAGGAGAACAAGTGACGAGATCGGGGAAGTTGGGTCTGGAAAAGTTAACATAATTGTTAAGAAAATGATCGACGACCTGGGTCCGATCAGAATCGTAACAGGAGTTGTCGACGCAGGCGGACATGATGGTTTTACCGTTGTAGCTCTTGCGGTGATGGTACCTGCAATTGTTGGTTGTTCCCGGAATGATTCGAGAGCCGAGCAGTGATGCAGACATAGAAGATTCTCTGGTCTGGTCTTAGAACTTTAAAAATTTTGCGATTAGGAGATTTTCTTTCACTCTTTTCAGTAGTGGTGGAGGACTCCTGGGGGATTGGGGACGAAGAAGGGTTGCTTGAAATGGGAATGGAGCGCCATGTCTTTCATATTTGAGTCTTCAAGGTAGTTTTACCTCTGTGAAGCAAAACCAGAACACCGAGCACATGTATAAGCTCTCGGTCTGGGCACGGCACCTCCGCACCTCTTTTTGAAGCAAAACCACGCCTCTGTAGTAGAAGATCTCGATCTTGGAAGTTTGGCAGAGAAGAGAATGGAAGAGAAGAGATTGGCAGTTGGGGATTTTACCTAGCTCGCCTGCGATCACCGGCGTCGGCTTCTCCGTTGGAATGTCTCAGATGGGTAGAATAAGGAGAAGCCTTAAGGAGGTAGCGCTCGGGTATGGGTTAGTAATGAAGATGGGTGGTTTTTTCTGGGCATAGGGTGACGGCCGTTGGATCCGTTATGCACACGTGTCAAATGCTCAGATGGACATGGCCAAAACATGGGCGATTGAGGATAAGGCGAGGAGCCGGATCCCTCGGTTTCACGCCCCCGTGTCCTCATGGGATCCCTTCTCCTTTGTCCCCGGGTTCTTTGTCTCCCACCCTTATTAGTTGATCCCATAGTAACATAAAAAAAGTGTCGTTGACTTTTTTAATTAATAACGAAAAAATGTCTTTGACTTAGGATTGATTGGAAAAGTAAGATCCTAATCTCTGATTTCATTTAATTAAGATACGTTTAAAGTTGAATATTCAAATCCTCCACAGCTAGAGCATATTGAATTGTAGTGGCGTGTAGTTACATCTTCCCTTCCCCCTCTTGTGGGGAACCAAATAAATAGAATTTATTTAGATAACTTGAGAGCAAGCCAATACAAAGTAGAAAAGGGAGGCAGAATATTAATAGAGTAGAGAAGAAATAGGGCTTGATAACACTGGACCTGAAGCAGGAGCACAATAGAGACCCCTTTGTGGACATACTTTTTTCAATCATTTGTGGGAGGAAAAGGCATTATGATGTTCTTCAAAAGGTTATATGTTCTTTAGTGGCCAATGGTGACATAAGCATTGGAAAAGGAATCATTCTTTCATTGGATATTATATTAGTTGTTGCTTCAACAATTGTGATGCTAAGAGCTGTTAATTTTTAAGTCCATCACAATACTTGGAGTTGTTTGAGCTTATAGAAATAGATACTTCTTCTTCTTCTTCTTCTTCTTCTTTTTTGGTAACTAATAGATATTTCTTCCACTAGCATTATTTATATTACAAAAGTGCAGTGGCATTAACCTTCACAATAGTCTACAATCTTACACAGGTTTTGAAAATGGAAATGTCTATAGGACCACTTGTCTGCTGTCCACAGGAACCAATACATGATTGGAATTTAGATGTTGTGGTTTTATTTCAAGTAAAAAGATTGAAGAAGTTTCAACTCCCCCACCAAGTTGCTAACACCCAAACACAGCTGGGTTTCTTTAAAAAATGTGAAAATAACTTTTAAATCCCATGTAAGGTTGGAAGGATTGCTACAGACTTCAAATTCATGAGTCCCTTAGAGCAAATTAAATATAAATGTGTTGGAATTCAATTTGTCAGCAATACAGGAAGTTTCAAGAATTGAGAGTACCTTATTTTGGAAGACAAAAATTGCTTTAGACAGGCCAACATAATAAGATTATTAGGTTTGCTTACCAATTTTAGCCATGTATTGGGATGATGTGGTAATTCTAGGTGTAGGATAGATAGGTATAGGGTTGAATAGTCCACATGTCAAATTTTAAGACCTAATTCAATCAAATACTCTTGAATATATTAGCATGCATCCTTTTATTTGTCAATGGTCAATGTATGCCCACGCTTCATAAAAAAAAAAAAGATAAAATAATAATAATAATAATAAATAAAAATAAAAATCAAATCAAATGTATGCCCACGTGCACACTCTTGTAGTCCTTAAAATTTTATTGCCTTATTTAGCCACTAGGTGAACTCTGTTTGGGCTAAAGCTAAACCCATAGGCATAGAACCAAGATGTCTTTATTGCCTTATTTAGCCACTAGGTGAACTCTGTTTGGGCTAAAGCTAAACACAAAGGCATAGGACCAAGATGTCGGCTTGTCAACAGTGAAAACTTGTTTGTCAAGGCAATCCTTTTTGAGTAACTTGGTCCATTTTGTGAAATAATATATTTCTATGATTTGCTTATTGATATCCTTAAGGTGTCAAATAATTTGTAACTTAACTTTTTTGTGTGTTTAGTATACCATTTTTTTTTTTCCAATGAGGATAAATCTTTTTATTTTACACATGAATTTAAAAAATGTACAAAGACAATGACAACCTCTGACTTTCTATTTTGATAAATAATTTTTTTTCATAATGATATAATAATAAATCATTTTAAAATTATTTTGGACCTCTAATTTAAATACCTTTAGGAATGTGACAAGAAACTGTCTGAAGAAAATGTCAAAAAAGGGTTACAAATTTTAAATACACCTAATCACCTATAGATGTATCATTTAGACTGTATCATACAATATATAGAAAATTCCTCAAGAATTTACCAAGTGGGAGTACACGAACTTCTAATTATAAGACAATGGAGGCATGGAAGTAACTTCATTCCTGAAAATATTAGATATTTAAGAATAAATTGCTTATAATACAAAAAAAAATTATGTTTCTTTCTCTGAGTCAAAAAAGGTATGGAGAAATACCTCCACCAAGCCGTCTATTTAAAATATCAGTTACATGGTCTATATCATTTGTATGAGTATTTTTCTATCTTTGGACTAGGAGGAGGCAAGGAAGAGATTAATGGCTTCTTCAGAAATATCATTATAAGTACTTAGCATTGAAGGAAAGCTCTCTGCCCATCTGCTGAAACACTTACAGGTAAGAAATCTCTATCTCTATTGAAGGAAAAAGTAATCTAAAGAAATTGTTTCCGTATATATATGGATCATATATATTTCTTACTATTCATTTCTTCCCTCTAAGTAATTCTTGTTTGTCTTTTTTTTTCTTTTGGTAGAGTAATTCTTGTTTGTTAGTAAGGAAAAATTCATGGGAAGAGATTATTTCCTGCTGGCAGATTGATCTTAAAATCTTTCGGTTTTATACTTTTATTCCATTAAGTTTTTCTTCTTTGTCAACATTTTCTGGGTCTCTCCACAAAGGAAAATATCAGAAAAAATGGACAAGACTACTGTGCTCGTTTCGAGGATTCATTTAGTTAGAGTTTTAACTTCTATAGTGAGAGAGACTACAAAACCTGTAACTTGTAAGGGAAGTTTAAACATGATTATTGGGTTTTAATTAAAGAATCCAGGAGCTTTGTGGTGGGGTAGTGTTGTTCTCAATGATCTGAGAGAAAGGAGATCCAAACAGAAACTGAATAAACCCTGAACCCAACAATCTTTTGGGGGCAGTGGGATATTATATCCAGGAAAGATCCACATCCAACTCTCTTTTTCTTCCTTTTTGGGATAAAAAGATCCACATCCACACCCCCTGGAAAAACCCTTTACCCGGGCAGATACATAAGACTATATAATCCACCATGGCAAGAAGAAACCCACATGTTTCCGGTTAGGCTAGTAAATACCCAGTTGCTACAGGAGAAGGATTTTGAGAATTGGGATCGGATTGAATCGGCAGATGCTGATCCTGATTCTGGTGATCCGACTCATCTGATCCTTGTATGGAAGACCCTATATGCCAAGAATGTACCGATTTCAGGGCCAATCTAGGCCGACCCAGTTCTGTGTTTTGAATCCCTGTATAGGGGTCTAATTTACCTTTTGAAAGGAAAAAAACCCAAAGGATTTTCTAGTTTGATGTTGGATTTTGTTAAATCCCACATCGATTATAAGTGCGAATCTCTTTCCAAACATAAATATGAACACCTTCCTCTCAAAAGATTAGTCTTTTCAGATGCAGATTTTCACATGAGGGGGATCTCTAGTTTTTCTACAATTTCAAATTTGAGTTTGTAGATATGAAATATATTGAAAATCTGTAATTGGAATTAAGAAGCTTTTATTCTGTTTGAAGGTCCTGTAGTAGAGAAAAATACCTGAAATTCAACATATTGGTGGAAGAAATGGCTTCCAATGCCACTGTATGTCCAGCTCCCATGGCGGCTACATCTAATGGAGTCTTCCAAGGGAACAATCCTCTACACTATGCACTACCTCTCGCTATTCTACAGATTTGCCTTGTCGTCACAGTCACACGGACTCTTGCTTATTTCCTCAGACCACTCAGGCAACCTCGTGTCATTGCTGAGATCATTGTAAGTTAATATCAGTTATCTCCCCTGCTGCTCCTCCAAAAGTGAAATCAGAATTCAGAATTTATACCAAATGGATCCCTAATGCACCCACCATCTCTCTATCACTCAGTTTTGTGTATTGGTTATTCTTCAATGTTTGCAGGGAGGAGTTTTGCTTGGGCCATCAGCATTGGGTCGTAACAAGAGCTATTTGCATTCAGTTTTCCCCTCAAGGAGCCTCACAGTCTTAGACACTCTGGCCAACCTTGGACTCCTCTTCTTTCTCTTCCTAGTAGGTGTAGAATTAGATCCAAAGTCTCTCCGTAGGACAGGAAAGAAGGCTCTTGCCATCGCCATCGTTGGAATTAGCTTCCCCTTTGCATTAGGTATAGGTTCATCCTTTGTCTTCCGACAAAGTATATCCAAGGGCGTGCATGGACCTCCCTTCATTGTCTTCATGGGTGTAGCCCTCTCTATAACTGCCTTCCCTGTCTTGGCCCGCATCCTTGCCGAGCTTAAGCTTCTCACAACTGATGTGGGCCGGTTGGCCATGTCCGCCGCAGCAATTAATGATGTGGTTGCTTGGATCTTCTTAGCCCTTGCTATTGCTCTCTCCACCAGTGGTCATTCCCCTCTAGTCTCTGTGTGGGTTCTTCTCTCTGGCTGTTGTTTCGTTATCTGCGCCGTTCTTGTGCTTCCTCCAGTATTTAAATGGATGGCCAGGCGTTGCCAAGAAGGTGAACCTGTAGATGAGTTATACATATGTGCAACCTTAGCTCTTGTATTGGCAGCTGGGTTTGCCACGGATGCTATAGGGATCCATGCCCTCTTTGGGGCTTTTGTGGTTGGGATTCTAGTCCCCAAGGAGGGACCCTTTGCAAGTGCTCTTGTGGAGAAAGTTGAAGATCTTGTGTCTGGTCTCCTCCTCCCTCTGTATTTTGTCTCAAGTGGATTGAAAACAAATGTGGCCACGATTCGAGGGGCCCAATCCTGGGGTCTTCTAGTCTTGGTCATTGTCACTGCTTGTTTTGGGAAGATTGTTGGCACTATTGTCGTCTCCCTCCTCTGTAAGGTACCTACCCGTGAGGCTCTTGCACTAGGCTTCCTGATGAACAGTAAAGGGTTGGTGGAGCTCATCGTCCTCAACATCGGTAGGGATAAAAAGGTAGAATTTCATATTCTGTGTCTTTTGTTTTAGGGTTATTTGCGTATATTTGTTAGCTTTATAGATAAATGTTTTGTTTGATTTCCATAATTGCAGGTGTTAAATGAGCAGACCTTTTCAATCATGGTTTTGATGGCTCTCTTCACAACCTTTATCACCACACCTCTTGTTGTTGCTGTGTATAAGCCTGCAAGAAGGGCCAACATGGATGATTACAAGCACAGAACGGTAGAGAGGAAGAACCCAAGAACTGAATTTCGGGTTATGGCTTGTTTTCATAGTAGTATTAACATACCATCTTTGATAAATCTCATTGAAGTCTCCCGTGGGACTGATCGGCCGCAAGGGCTATGCGTCTATTCTATGCACCTCATGGAGCTCTCAGAGAGACCCTCTGCAATTCGCATGGTGAACAAGGCAAGGAAGAATGGGTTACCCTTCTGGAATAAGGGGCAACGACAGATTAATTCAGATCGCGTTGTGGTCGCCTTTGAGGCATTTCAACAACTAAGTGGTGTCTCAATGAAACCCATGACAGCTATCTCTGCAATGGCTAATATCCATGAAGACATCTGCACTAGTGCTGAAAACAAGAGGGTGGCTATGATCATACTCCCTTTCCACAAGCATCAAAGAGTGGATGGTTCAATGGAAACGACAAGAAATGATTTCAGGTGGGTCAATCAAAGAGTCCTCGAACACGCGAGATGCTCGGTGGGTATACTCGTTGATCGTGGCTTTGGTGGAACAACCCATGTCCCTGCTAGCGAAGTTTCTTCATCCATTACTGTGTTGTTCTTCGGAGGGTGTGATGACCGTGAGGCACTTGCATATGGAGCTCGCATGGCTGAGCACCCAGGTATCAATCTCACAGTTCTTCGCTTCTTGATGGAACCTCAGCAATCTCAAGCAATCGATACGATTGATGATGAGTACTTGGCTGAATTCCAACAAAAGACCAAAAATGAAAGCTCAATGAAGTATGAAGTAAGAATGGTTGGAAATTCAGTAGAAACCATTGCCATGATTAGGGAATTGAGTCGTTCTGATCTGTTTCTGGTGGGGAGAAAGCCGAAGGGAGAGGTTGCAGCTACTTTGGATGTTACGAGTGACATACCTGAATTAGGACCAGTAGGAAGTCTATTGGCATCATCAGATTTCTCAACTACAGCATCAGTATTGATTGTACAACAGTATAAGAGCTTGGCATCATCAGATTCACCAGTAATCTCCATTTAGGGAGGATCACCTGCAAGTTATCTTTAATCAACCATAGTTATCGACTATGATGTTCTTGGCTTGATGAATACTAGCCAAGTAATCTTCGATTAAATGCCAAGCCTGTTCTTTCCTATTTACATTTAATATATTAAAAAAATCATGATCTGCTTTTTGACCTTTTTGTACAATAATTTTTTTTTGGCCGAAATAAAAATAAATCATATCATTCACATGCTATAGTAAATAGTCTTATCCAACGTCCAAAAGATGGTAGATGGAGAGATTCTTTGTTCACCGCAGGTCAAGAAAATTGGATGCTTGAATTTATTCCATGCATAGCTTACTCTAAGTCACACATGGATTAAAAGCGCCCCAATAAAGAGAGAATCTCTTAATGCACATTTTGTGGGAGTCCACATCCTCCGTAACGAACGATGAAATACAGTGAGCATCAAATGGTTGAGGACATTTGGGCATACGTCCCAAGGGGCTCCCATCCACCTGATGCTCACCGCATTGATGCAACAACTGCAAACAATTTTCATGGTTGAATAGACTTCTATAATAGTATTAAGGGTATTTCGATTTTGGTACAATAGGGGCAAAAGAACTAATAACACCCATCCACACTTGCACTTTAGTGACCATCGGACAAAGAGGAAAAGGTCCCAACATTTCAATATGGATGACCTTGCATTTCTCTTTCTCAACCATCGCAACACTCTTGTGTGTCTCTCTCTCTCACCTCATCATTGCAAGCTTGCAACCATTACCCTTCTCTCTTTCCACTCAGCATTCCCAAGTGACCACCACCATCACCACCACCTCATCCCATGCTTCCCCACCCTCGACAACCCTCTCCGCCACCTCAACATGCTCCCTGCCCCGACTAAAACCCATCTAATCTATTTTGAGGAATTTACTATCACTCCCCTACACTTAGTCTATATTTACTAAAACTCCCTTATATTTTACCTTTTTTTTTAATACTTCCTACTTTTAGACTTTTACATCTCTTTCTCCCTTGGTTTTTTAAAGGGTATGTCTAAATGTAACCGACCCGGTTACAAAAACCTTGTAACCTAAATTATTGTGTCCTCGTTATTTTATCATTTTATGATTGCTTTTAAGGTCAAAAAAGTAAATTCAACCTCAACTTTTTGAATCGTTACTTTGATTTAAATGGCAAAATGAGGGGTATTTTTTAGAATGACTACTCTTCCCAAACAACCCGAACAACTCCTTGCCCCAACTGATCGTCTTCCTCCTCGCGAGTCTTTCTGTTACCTTTGCTGGTTTTGATGGCATAAAGTTTGGCAAGATCATCTCTAGTGAGTTAGGTAAAGGCTCTCTTTCTTCTCGGCGTGTTCAATGTTTTTCTGGGTTTTAGGGTTTAAAACTTTTGGTGGACTTCATTTTTGTTTTTTGAAATTTAGAAAACAAAACCTCTTCCCAAAAATTCATGTATCAATTATATTGCAATAATTTATATTGTTGTGCATTAGAGATGATGTCGGTAAGATAGTTCTAATCATTTCTCTCTCTCTTTCTCTCTCTCTTTAAAGAAATCAACTGTATTAAATATGCTAGTGTTTTCAAGAAAGTTAAAATCTAGGAAGATGACAAATGGCAATATTGTAGGTAATTTTTTTTTTTTTTCGTAAAACAATATCTTAGGCTTGGTACTACTATAATGATGACATGTGAAATTTTGTAATTATGATATATTTTATAGATTGATTCTAAGGGTTTTGGGATTGATTCTGGTCAATTCCAATTTGATTTTGATTTGGATTTGGATTGATATTGGCAGCTATTGATTTGATCTCTGATTCCATGTTTAAAATCGATTATAAGGTTTAAGGACTAGATCGTGGGTCTTAAGATTTGAGGGCGATTCTTGGGTTCTTTTTTGTCCAATTTTGATTCGATTGGATCAAAATTTATAGGAATTAATTCCAAAGATGTAGGGGACGGTATCAGTATTGGTCTCAGTCGATGCCGATTCGGATGGGATGGGATCGGTGGGTATCGGTCTATTTTACCCATGATTTTTATAAAAGGTACTAACTTTTACCTATTTTACCCTTGAAACGATCTGAATCGAGGATCGGTCTCAATAGATACGATCGATCCCAGACCGATACTTGAAACCATGATCAGTTTGATCTCCAATTCCAAGTTTAAAATCCCTAGTTGGTTTGGCTAGTTTGGATCAATCCCAATTCCGATCATTATAGAATGGCATATCTAGGATTTTTGGGATTAGGCTGTTGGTTTTTAGAATTTAGTGTCAATTCTAGCTTTTTTTTGATTGATTTGGATCTGATCCAGACTGGAATCATTAGGGACCAATTTACTCTTTGATTTTGAGTTAAAATTTTGCTATTAACCGATTTGGATTATAATTGGTCGTAAACTATCCAACTCCGGAAGTTCTAGAATGGTCAATTTAGAATTGGAATCACTAGAAGGATTGTTTTGATACTCAATTTCGAGTTTAAAATCATTGATTGAATAAACCAATTTTGATCCAAATCTACCATAATAATATCTATCCAGGCTGTTTCCAAATACTGCTTATAAGACTTTTGTGATTGATTCGAGCAATTTTCGATTTTGGTCACTTTGATATAGATTTTATCTAGTATTAGGCCAAACTAAAATCAAAGTTTAATTTCTATTCAGACCGGTTCGGTTTTTATTGAGTTGACTTAATGGCCTCTTGTAGGTAATATGTTCTCTTTTAGTAAATTTTTTAAGTTGTTATAAGGTCTTTTACGGTTTCGATTCGCTTGATCTGGTCCAATTCAATTTTTTTACCTATTTGATAAAAACTGAAATCGATAAGGTTCGTTTCACGTTTCTCTTGATTAGTCCAACCCGCTTGGACTGAAAATGGACATCCTTATTCAAAGCAATAGACCTAATCACCCAACGGTTAGTATAATTTATTTTTATTTTTTTTTCAATCCCATGTTGGACTTTAGAGAGGCGAGGAATTGAGATTTGAGATTCCAAACGTAGTGATGGGTCTATTTGAGGATAAAATTCCATTTCTACCCTTTTTAAACACTTTGTCATAAAAAATGGTGCAACACCTTTTAAGTTTTTATTGAAAATATAAACACATGAAATTACTTTTTGAACCCTCTTGAACCAATCATTTCTTTCACATTATAAGACTTTTAGGTAACAAGAAGTGGGTTACAAGCCTTTTGTAACCTACTTAGGTTACAACCAGACAAACCCTTTAATACCCAGATTTCCCATCCTTTTTCACTTGTAATATATTCAACTTTTTTCAAATTGATTTGGAATGAAAACCAATACTTTACATGGGTCACATTCCTCCGTTAAAGGGTGCTCTCTTTTCATTAGGGAAGGATTAAGTGGTTTGTATTAATATTGGTTGAGAATGATACAGATCCAATACTTTTATCATTTTTTTAATTTCTAAAATCATGTGTCACAATCCTAACGGTGAATGTAACATTAAAATCGATATCGATCAAAATTAGTATTGGTTGAGATCGATACCAATCCAATACCAAAAAAAAAATAGATACTAAACTTGTGATGAATGAGATGAAAAACTAATAAATAAATAATATATTTAAGTGACAAAAAAAAACAATTTAACCAAGTAATAATAAAAGGACAAAGCCAGGTGGATGTTTTTTTAGATTAGTAAAACATGTTTTGAGCCAAACATTTTAATATGTTACAAATGAAAAAATAGAGGGGTAATCTAGGTATTTAAAAGAGGAGAGAAGAAAAAGATATAAAAATTTAAAAATAGGGGATAATCAGAAAAAAATAAAAATAAAAATAAAAATAAAAGATAAAGAGAGTTTTAATAAAATGAGAGGGATATGTATGCCGCCGATATCAAGTATACTAGCGGATAACACCGATAAGAGTACATGATGAAGTATCATTCAAGAAGGATATGGGGATCATTTCAGAAAAAGGAAAGAGAGAGATAGACACAATAGGTGCTAGTATACTTGATATCGACGGTATACCCAACTTTTTTCCCTTTAATAAATGTAGGCCGAGTGAAAAAAGTGACAGTAACGGATTTATGTTGTTCTTTTAGCGCTTTAATACATTGAACTAAAAGCACTGCTAACGTAGGCCAATGATTGCTCGCTCATAATCACTATTTTTTTAATCAGATCCGTTGCCTATGTTACTTCAGCCAAAATTAAAGCCGAAACCCAGAAAGCTGGGTGGCAGAGGGGAAACGAAGTGGGGTGAGAGTGGGTCGGTTTTGGGCCTTTTCAACTACAGAAATACCTGTATGTTTGTAAAACCTAATAATTTGTCAGAGAGACGGTTTTCTGGGTTTGTTAAATGACCACTCAAGCTTTATCATCTCTTCGTTATGATTGGAAAGATATCCTCCCAGTAAATGTTTAGAAAAAGATACGAAAATGCAAATCCCTCCCAAAAATCAAAATTTTCTTGTGGAGGGTGTGTGCTCCAAGCATTGCATCTGGGGAGAACCTTCTTTCATAACGTATTTCAAAAGATCCAAGTTGCAAAAGATGTGGTTGTTCAATTGAATCAAGTGACCATTTTTTATTGGAGTGTCCGTTTGTGAAGGCCGCTTGGCTTGGCAGTAACTTATCCTTCTTTGCTCCTAATGAGGGTCCCCTAAAACTTGCAAGATAGTTGGAGAATTGGGATCATATTCAATTTCTAAGCAAAGGTCGAAGTGAGGAAGTGTTAAGTTTGTGCTCCTTTTGTGCTGATATCTTTGGATAGCGAGGAATGATTTGATTTTTAATGCAAATATTGGACTCCAGTGGAAGTTTTCACCAAAGCCCAAGAAGCCTTCAATGAGTTCTGATCGTCTTCAACGTGAGGTTCCTTCTCCACCATCTTTAAATGCTGGCCAATCATGGATTCGACCTCCCCCTGGTTTTGTCAATACCGATGCTGCCCTTCTCCTTGGTGCCTCTTGCAGTGGTCTTGGGGTTATCATTTGAAATTATTTGGGAGTTCCTATACGCGCAACCTCAGATACATCTTCTTTTGTAGATGTTCTTGTGGGAGAAGCTTGTGCTTTTAGACGTGGCTTACAGAGTGCCGTCGATGGAGGATTCCCTTACATTTTTGTAGAGTCGGACAATGCCTCTCTTATAGATGAAATTAATAGGCAATCCCCTCCTCCCCCCATTGACATTTTTGGTATTGTCTCTGATATCAAAATCCTTGCCTCCAAATTTAGAGAATGTAATCTCTCCTTTTATCTCTAGGGAAACAAACGATGTTGCTCATTCCTTAGCCTGGAATGCCCTGTCTGTGGCATGTAAGACAGATTGGCCACTTTCCACTCCTTGGCTTTTAAACATATGAAATCAAGATGCCTTGAGCTCATCATTCCTTAGCTAATCCCTCTTTTGCAATAAAATTTCCTTTTACCAAAAAAAAAAAAAAATTCTAATTCATGAGTCTTACAGGCTTCTAATTCGTGAGTCCCTTAGAGCAAATTAAATATAAATGTCTTGAAATCAATTTTGTTAGTAATACTTGGAGTTTCAAGAATTGAGAATGAATTATTTTGCAAGACAAAAGTTGCTTTAGAAAGGTCGACATAATAAGATTATCACAGTAGTTCACAAATTATAGCCATTTCAAATTTTCAATAGTATAGCTTAGAGGTGTCAATGGGTCTGGTTGGGGTTAGGTTTCTTAAAACCCTAGCTCAACCCTAAGGTCTCTTAACTTAATCCAAGCCCTGTGTATCCCTAGGTCGGGCTGGTATATCTCAGCCTAGGCTCATCTCTTGTCGGGTTTAAACCCAACCCAACTCAGCCCTAATTGACCCTGATTAGGCCAGACTTAACCCAATCTAGCTCGCCCGGTATGATTTCATTGTTCGATTACACGGAGAAGAATTTGGGAGTTCATTGGAGTTTTTTTCCCCAGTTAGTGTTGCTTAATGCTTGGTCAACTATATTTTTTTGCTTCGATTTGGAGGGATTTGAGTCTCTAGTTCTTTCTTCTGTTGTGGGTTATCCTGACGCTAAAGGGACGAGAAAGAAACAATGTGATTCTAAGTGATTACATTGGTTTTCGAGATTCAATTAATTTGATTCTACCTCAGTAGTTATGCACGTTAAGTAAGGTAGAGTTATTTTAGGGGGTGTTTGGTTTGGTAAATCTTTGGGATGACATTCTTTAGAATGATAATTCTTAATTTTTGGAGTTGTTTGGTTCCACTAGATTGACCCTCATAAGTGAGTACCCTACTTCCCATGAATGACCATATTACAAAGGATGTGTTCCAAATCTGAGTTTATCTCAACACTTAAACTCAGATTTGAACAACATTTTTACCACCAAATATAAAATGAGAAAGCGGAAAGAAGTTATCTACGAAAGCCAATATCTCAACCCGCGAGAAACATGTACTAGCCTCAAGGTAGGGGTGTCAATTCCTAAACCGAATCGAAAAAACCGGCAAGACCAAACCGATAACAACACAGACCGAATCGAACCAAAGCCTTATTGGTTCGGTTCGGTCTGGAGTATTGCAACCCCAAAACCAAACCGAACAGCATCGAAAACCGGATGAACCCGAAACCCAACCGAAACCCCGACCAAAACTGAAACCAAACCGGTAAGAAACCAAAACACTCCAAAATTCATTAAAAAAATCAAAATTTGCATAGTTTTGTATACATTTGTATGAAAAGTCGAATCCAAACTGGACCAAAAACCAAAACCAACCCGGTTACAAATCGATTTAAGAAACCGAAGACAAACCGAAACCAAACCGCACCGAAACCGAAACCAAACCAAAACTGGAATTTCCTTATTGGTTTGGTTTCGGTTTCAGCTTTCCCACACTGAAACCGACTCAACCCGGACCGAAACCGAGCCAGACCGACCGATTGACACCCCTACCTCAAGGCAACCAAACGATTTTCAGAAAGAAACATAATTCAGAAGAATGTCTATCAAAAGATTGACATTCATATCCGATATATACATCATTTGATTTACCGAACCAAACACCCCCTTAGGAAGTTTGCTTTTACTTTCTCTTGGGCCTGATGAACAATAACTAATTTCAGGGATTAAGTAAATATTTTTAAACTTGAAAATAATGAATGTAAAATAAACTTTAAACCTTCTTATCTTGTAATAAATTATCGTATATAGTGAATCAAGGTAATTTCCCCTTATAATTATTAACATATATATATTAAAATATACTTCACATACAAGGTTGGGTTGGATTGGGTTGGGTTGGGTTAAAACCTCAACTAAGGCCCAACCCAACCCAGCCTTGGCCCTATTTGCGCTCACAACGGGTTTGGGGTGATCGAGCTTTTTGACACCCCTAAGTATGGGTGCTGCCTTGTTACGAGACACTATCATGGAAGTAATAGAAAAAAAAAAAATCTGTTACTTGTATATGTCGTTCGATTTTTGCTTCTCTAGAGAAGACGAGACGCTAGAAATGAAATTGTTCATGACGGATACTTCTCATCTCAAACCTGATCGATCCATAGGACTTGCTTCTAAGTGTGTGCCTAATCTCATCTTTCAATGCTACGATAATTCAATCTGACTAGGCTTACTCCTGAGACGGGAGTGGAACCCAAGGGAGGAGAGCTAAATATTCTTGTTATTCGTATATTGTCAGTGTTTGCACTGTTGTTCTGGGAAAAGTTTCTTCGCACTCTTATCCCTTGTAATCGCGAGATATGGTGGGATGATGTGGTATTCTAGCCTTTGGATAGATAGGTCTAGGGGTTGAATAATCCACATGTCAGATTTCATGATTGAATCAAATACTCTCGAATATCTTAATATATATCATTTAATTTGTAGCAGTCCATGTATGCCTACGCTCACCCATGTAACCCTTAGATTTTTATAACCTTATTTTGCAATTAGATGAACTTTCTTTGGGCTAAAACTAAACACATAGGCATGGAACCAAGAGGTATATGTGTCCACACAATTTGAACCCCATCTGATTTATCATGTGGTAGAAACTTATTTATCAAAACAACCTATGTTGAGTAACTTGGTCCGTTTTGCGTAATGACATTCTACATATCATATGTAGATATAGAATAGTAAAATATATTTGCCAAATTTTTTTTAGCGATTCAGAATTTTTGAATATCACAACTTGTTTACTTAGGATTAATATTTATTTATGAGGTTAGAAATATTTTTTCTCTGATTTTTTTTTATTTGATTTCTAATAAGGGATTTAATAAGTTATAATAATTTTTACCCAAAAGAAATAAATGTTATAATCATGTGGGAAAATCTTATCAGTTGACACTTGTACTAAAAAACGTTCAAAAGACGATGACAACTTTTTTTTTTTGGTGGTAAAATGATTTTCGATAATAACATAATAACATGTCACTTTTTAAAAATTTAATTATTTAAAATAATTATTTAGGGGAATGAACACTCCTTGGTTGTGTGCCGTTGAGTCAACATGGGGCCAATGAGGAGGTTCACATGGACATCAATAAAGGGGTGGATTTTTTGGGTTCCATAGGGGTATGAGCATCATTCTGTCGTCCACCCTCTTTATTGAGTGCAGGACCGCATGACCAAGGAGCATTCATTTCTCCAATTATCTTTTACCTTTAGCTTAAAGATCTAATGAAAATAAGCAAAGAGACAATAAGAAGGTTATAGTTTTAATTACACCTATAGAGCTATGTATCAATTAGATGATACTATGAAGGAGGGAAAGACACACCGCTAGCTTTTTTGGAGCTGGAAGTTGGGATGCAAAAGGCATGAAGTAGGGGTGCAACAGGGCCGGATTGGGCTGGGCTTCTTAAAACCCTAGCCCAACCTTGAGTTCCCTTAATTGGGCCCAAACCCACCTTGACCCTGACTTAGGGCCGCAAAAATTCAACCCAGGCCCAACCCTTTAGGGTTTAGCCCAACCCTTGCCGGCCCTAATTGGCCTTGATTTTTTAGGGTCGGGTCGGGATGACCCTGATTGACAATGACCCTAACCTTGACCCTGCCCTTGGTTTGCCATCAAGGCTTGGGATGACCCTAATTGACTCTGACCTTGGTTTGCCATCAAGGGCCGAATATACCCAGATTTTTTTTGGTAAAAAAAGCAAGAGAGATTTATTTATTTTTGGGTAAAAAAAGAAAGAGAGATTGGTGAGAAGATATATTAAGGGTTTTGAGGAGTCAATGACTCAATGTCAAACAATATCTAAAATTAGGTTGATATCAGGGTTAACATCAGGGGCAAAAACCAAGGCCGGGTCAGGTGAAAACTAGTGCCAAAAGTCAGAATAAAAAAATATCAAGGTTGGGTTCAGGGCGGGCTAGGTGGGTCAAAGACATCAACCCTTACCTGCCCTGACCCTGACTTAGGGTCAAAACCAGGGCCAAAAGTCAGGGTAAAAAAAATTAGGACCAGGTTCAGTGCGGGCTAGGTGGGCCAAAGACATTGACCCTTACCTGCCCTGACCTTGACTCAAGGTTAGAAATTTTAGGGTTGTGTCAACTCTCGGGGCCAAAATTTTTGGGTCGATACTTGTTTTGGATGAAGGCGGGTCAAAGGCGGATTTGAGCCGTCAAGGCCAAACTTGCATCCCTAGCATGAAGTCATTTTCGAAGGAGAGGGAGAGAATGATAACTTTTTTTTTTTACGATGAGAAGAGAGTGAATCATTTTACTAAGTAGAAGTACAAGAACTAATTATAAGACAATTGAGGCATGATATTCACTACTTGGCTTCATATCTCCTAGTGTGTTCCTTCAATCATATTCCCAAAGAAAGAAACTCAATTGTGGATTCTCTAGCTCGAAGGCCCCATCCTCGTTCGCTAATTAATAAACCATCATTTACCAAAAATAGGAAGGAGTTTGAGAAGATACGATAGAGGAAAGAGAGAAAATAGGAAACAAAGAAATTAAGGATGAAGATAGGGGAGAGAAAATAAGGAAAGAGAGGGGGTTTGGTTAATTTGGAGGTAACCTACCTCTTGATTTTATCCAAAAAAAAGCTAGAAAAAAATATAGAAAAACTTAATCAATTTAATCTACTCTTCTACTCTTCATCCAAAAATTTAAAGTATACACACATTCATAGTTACACATTCACAATTACATAATTATTCCACCTTACTCATGTTTACCACATAGGCATCACACTAGTCCAATAACAATTGGGGCCCTAAATGGGATGTCCTCGTCACTGGATTGGCGACATGCTTCATTGTGGATGATATTCTAGCTTTAGCTTTAGATTTTACTTCGGTTGTGTTCAATTTCAATTCTAGATCCTCAGATAAGGAAGCACATTTTCTTGCGGGTGAGGCTGCCAAGTTTCACCTTTTTAGAACATGGTGGTCTACCCCCCTTTATTTATTGTAAACTTGTCGTTCCTCGGCAGGAATTATTCCATAACTGAGTTTGCTTAATAAATTTAGTATATTGCCAAAAAGAAAAAACATTCTACACTCCAACAGTCCTACCTCCACTAATACATATTATAATAATAGACTAATTTTAAGAAACCTATAAGGATCCAACAACTCCAATGAGAGACGATTGACACGCACGTATCACTATCCCGGTTGTGAAGGATGGATTGGTTCATTGGCCACTATCCATTCCGTGGATTCAGATATCATGAACTTCATTCCTGAAGTTATTTTAATATATAAGGAATTAATTAACACAGAATAAAATATTTTGGTGTTAACCACGTCGACTATGTATGTATGTATACTTAATAGAATTTCTATTTTTGAACTGAGTGGAGGCAAGGAAGAGATTAATGGCTTCTTGAGAAATATCATCATAGGTATTATTAGCATTGGAAAGCTCTATGCCCATCCGTTGAAACACTTTTTCAGGTAAGAAATCTCTCTCTCTATGGTAAGAGATTATTTCTCTTATATTTCTCACCTATTTAATTTAACTTAATTATTTCCTTCCAAGTATTTTCTTCTTTGTTACTCGTAAGGGAATTAAACATGGTTATTAGGGTTTTAATTGAAGAATCCAGGAGATTTGTGGCGAGTCTGGTGACTGGAGAGGTAGTGTTGTTCTCAAATCTTAATGATCTGAGACAAAGGTGATCACAATTCACAACAGAACAGAATAAACCTAAACCCAACAATCTTTTGAGGGGTTTTTTCCTTTTTTGGTAGACAATTTTTTGAGGGTAGTGGGATATTATATCGTGGAAAGATATACGATCACCACCTCTCTTTTTCCTTTTTAAATCCTTTTTTAAGGTTGAGAAGATCCACATCCACACACTCCAAGTAAAAGTAAAACCCTTTACCTCTACTGATACATAAAGAGGATAACCACCGTTCTTTTTGGGGAGAAGTGAGGTATTTAGCATTATAACCAGGAAAGATCACATCCCACCTCCACCTCCACTTCTCTTTCCTTTTTTCCTTTTTTCCTTTGTGGGAAAACCCTTAACCTCTGCAGATAAATAACCCACCATGGCGAGAAGAAAGCCACGTTTCCTATAGGGTTAGGGTTTCAAGATTTGGGTCAGATCGGCCGACTCATACGAAAAACCCTAGATGCCAAGACTGCACTGATTCCAGTGCCGATCTAGGCCGATTCCGATCCAAGTCCGATTCTGTGTTTTGAGTTCTTGTTCAGAGGTCTTATTATTTGCCTTTAGAAGTAATGCTAGTCTAGGTTGACCAATTTTGTTCTTCACCACAAACGACAAGTGGGCGTGATCTTGCGCTGTTGCCATTGACCTGGTTATATTCTTCGACCTCGTGGTTATTATAATATTTGAGATCTGCAGAGCTGTTCTGATTTGTTGTGTGATGCAGTTCAAGCCCATTAGCCTAACTGTGTAATCTGTTCTTGGGTCAGTCCCTTGATTTCTTTTCTTTCTTTATCATATTTTTCAGATTTAAGTTTCGTCATATTTGAATTCTTGAGTACTCGACCCAGAACCCATTTCGATTATTATTTTAGGATTCTAGTTTCAGGTATTATTTGTTTGATTCACCGCTTTGGGATGTGAACTGTACGAACATGGTTCTTGTTCCTTTTATTGTTCTCTATTTGAAGAGAGAGATTTGCATTTCTTCGAGTAGAAAGCCAGAGAAAAGTCTGAACTTGTAGAAGATTTCCATTGGATCGATCTGATGTTGTCTGTGGAGATCTGTGCCATAGGACAGATTACCAACTGATTGATCGCTCTGTTTCAAAGAAATCTCCGGGGAAAATGTATTGTTGCCGGAATTCGAACTGCTGCAAAAGTGTTTTGCGGAAGATTGATTTGGAAAAATACTAATATTGGTCTTTTGAGATGGAGATTGATACATGAGTGGAATCTCTAGTTTTTCTACAATTTCTAATGTGAGGTTGTTGCCATATGTGATTTGGAATTGAAACGCTTTTATTTTTCAGGTCCTGAAGTACAGAAAATTCCCTGGAAATCAAATATATTGGTGAAAGAAATGGCTTCCAATGCCACTGTATGTCCAGCTCCCATGGTGGCTACTTCTAATGGAGTCTTCCAAGGAAATAATCCTCTAGACTATGCACTACCTCTCGCTATTCTACAGATTTGCCTCGTCCTCACAGTCACAAGGATTCTTGCTTATTTCCTCAGACCACTCAGGCAACCTCGTGTCATTGCTGAGATCATTGTAAGTATATCAGTTATCTCCCCTGTTCCTCTGAACTGAAATCACAACTCAGAATTGATACCCAATGGATCTGGAGTGCACCCTTCATTTCACTAACTCAATTCATTCTGTTCTCTTATAAATTTTGTGTATTGGTTATTCTTCAATGTTTGCAGGGAGGAGTTTTTCTTGGGCCATCAGCATTGGGTCGTAACAAGAGCTATTTGCATTCAGTTTTCCCCTCAAGGAGCCTCACAGTCTTAGATACTCTGGCCAACCTTGGACTTCTCTTCTTTCTCTTCCTAGTAGGTGTAGAATTAGATCCAAAGTCTCTCCGTAGGACCGGAAAGAAGGCTCTTGCCATCGCCGTCGTTGGAATTAGCTTCCCCTTTGCATTAGGGATAGGTTCATCCTTTGTCCTCAAACAAAGTATCTCCAAGGGCGTTGATGGACCTCCCTTCCTTGTCTTCATGGGTGTAGCCCTTTCTATAACTGCCTTCCCTGTCTTGGCCCGCATCCTTGCCGAACTTAAGCTCCTCACAACTGACGTGGGTCGGTTGGCCATGTCCGCTGCTGCGGTTAATGATGTGGTTGCTTGGATCTTGTTAGCCCTTGCTATTGCTCTTTCCACCACTGGTCATTCCCCTCTAGTCCCGGTGTGGGTTCTTCTCTCTGGCTGTTTTTTTGTTACCCTTGCCAGTCTTGTGCTTCCTCCAGTCTTTAAATGGATGGCCAGGCGTTGCCCAGAAGGTGAACCTGTGGATGAGTTATACATATGTGCAACCTTAGCTCTTGTATTGGCAGCTGGGTTCGTCACTGATGCTATAGGGATCCATGCCCTCTTTGGGGCTTTTGTGGTTGGGATTCTAGTTCCTAAGGAGGGACCCTTTGCAAGTGCTCTTGTGGAGAAAGTAGAAGATCTTGTGTCTGGTCTCTTGCTTCCTCTGTATTTTGTCTCAAGTGGATTGAAAACAAATGTGGCCACGATTCGAGGGGCCCAATCCTGGGGTCTTCTAGTCTTGGTCATTGTCACTGCTTGTTTTGGGAAGATTGTTGGCACAATTGTAGTCTCCCTCCTCTGTAAGATACCTTGCCGGGAGGCTCTTGCGCTAGGCTTCCTGATGAACAGTAAAGGGTTGGTGGAGCTCATCGTCCTCAATATCGGTAGGGACAGAAAGGTAGAATTTCGTACTCCCTTGTCTTCTGTTTTTGGGTTAATTGTGTATATTTGTTAGCTTTATAGATCAATGTTTTGTTTGATTTCCATAATTGCAGGTGTTAAACGAGCAGACCTTTTCAATCATGGTTTTGATGGCTCTCTTCACAACCTTTATCACCACACCTCTTGTTGTTGCTGTGTATAAACCTGCGAGAAGGGCCAACATGGGCGATTATAAGCACAGAACAATAGACAGGAGGGACCCAAGAACTGAGTTTCGGGTTTTGGCTTGTTTTCATAGTAGTATTAACATACCAACTTTGATAAATCTCATTGAAGTCTCCCGTGGGACTGATCGGGAGCAAGGTTTATGTGTCTATTCTATGCATCTCATGGAGCTTTCAGAGAGACCCTCTGCAATTCTCATGGTGAACAAGGCGAGGAAGAATGGATTACCCTTCTGGAATAAGGGGCGCCGACAGATTGATTCAGATCATGTTGTGGTCGCCTTTGAGTCATTTCAACAACTAAGTGGTGTCTCTATGAGACCCATGACAGCGATCTCTTCAATGGCTACTATCCATGAAGACATCTGCACTAGTGCTGAAGACAAAAGGGTAGCTATGATCATACTTCCTTTCCACAAGCACCAAAGAGTGGATGGCTCGATGGAAACGACACGAAATGATTTCAGGTGGGTCAATCAAAGAGTTCTTGAACATGCGAGATGCTCGGTGGGGATACTCGTTGATCGTGGCTTTGGTGGAACAACCCATGTCTCTTCTAGAGAAGTTTCTTCATCCATTATTGTGTTATTCTTCGGAGGGTGTGATGACCGTGAGGCACTTGCATATGGAGCTCGCATGGCTGAACACCCAGGTATCAATCTTACAGTTTATCGCTTCTTGATGGAACCTGAGCCATCTCAAGAAATCGATAGGATTGAGAACTTGGGCACTGGGAATAGATCAATTGATGATGAGTACTTGGCTGAATTCCAACAAAAGACCCAAACGGAAAGCTCAATGAAGTATGAAGTGAGAATGGTTAGAAATACAGCAGAAACCATAGCCATGATTAGGGAGTTGAGTCGTTCTGATCTGTTTCTGGGGGGGAGAAAGCCTGAGGGAGAGGTTGCAGAGACTTTGGATGTTAAGAGTGACTTTTCTGAATTAGGACCAGTTGGAAGTCTCTTGGCATCATCGGATTTCTCAACTACAGCATCAGTATTGATTATACAACAGTATAATAAAAGCTTGGCATCATCAGATTCACCAGTAATCTCCATTTAGGAAGGAACATTTGCTAGTTATATCCAATCAACCTAATTATCGACTATGATGTTCTTGGATTGGTGAGTAGTGAGAACTAGCAGGCTTGATTGTATATAAAGCTTTTTCTTTCCCATTGACATGTAATGGAAAAATTTATTAATAAATCCTATTTGGTTAGCGGGGAAGTTTGGGTGGGAAAGTTGGGAGATTAAGCAAGTGCTGTTATGAAGTTTTGTGACAAGATTCTAAGGGAAAATATTCTTGTAATCAAGATTGATGAAAAATAAAAAATGAAAGTCGCAACCTGCTTTTTTGCACATGTAGTAGTGTCGTACAATACAATTTTCTTCCACTAGAGTTGATTGAGAAGGAAGATGCTTGTAGCTATACTCATTTAATTGACATAAGTTTGAGTTGAGTATTCAAATCCTATATACTCATTTAATTGACATAAGTTTGAGTTGAGTATTCAAATCCTATATAGTAAGTAGATAAATAGATTTTATGTAGATGAATTGAGGGCAAGCCAATACCAAGTAGAAAAGGGAGGCACAATATTAGAAGGGTAGAGCTTGAAAGCACTGGACCTGAGACAGGTGCACACTAGAGGCATCCTTTGTGGACATACTTTTTTCCTTCATTTGTGAAAGGCATTTTGATGATCTTTAAAAGGTTATATGTGCAATATAGCCATTTGATCTACTAGTAATAACTCATTGGGAATATGTTCCTTAGTTTCATCCTATTGTGGTCAATTATACTTTCATTGAGTTTTATAGTAGTTGTTGCTTCAACAACTGTGTCAAGAGATGCTAATGGTTAAGTCCATTACACTATTTGGAATTATTTTTTATTTTATTTTGGTACAAAATTAAGAATTACAAAGGGAAAAGGGGGGCAGCCAACCAAGGGCACTATCTCAAGAGGCAGACACTGGGAAAACACATGCCCGAGTAGCAAGAATATGAGTAGGTTATACCATATCTCAGGGCAAATGAAAGACTAAAAACCTAGAAAAGTGAGTGACTAATAAAAAGATATCTCAAGCAACAATTTGGAGTTTAAAGGAGGCCAAATCTGAATCGCCATTGATAGCATTGACCACCTACATGCAATCAGAAAAGCATACCAAGTAGAAGATGCAGTTATCCATGGCCCATCTAACAAAAGAATGCAATGCAAAGCCTTCAACAATGTCTAGGGGTGACCATGAGATAGGCAAAGCAACAACCACCTTGAAACAAGACTCAGAATCCAAAACAAGAAACAAATGCCAGTGGTTTTCTTACGGTCATTACTCATTAGAGGAGGCATCATAAACAACACATTCCCATTCATTTGGAGCAATACTTTGACGGTCAATATGCAACGATAACATAGGAGTAGAGGTAGCTAAGGAAGCAGGAAAGAATTCCTAGATGTATTCTAAAATTTTAGATTGCATTGCCGAAATAATAGAATGCCAATGAACACTACTCCAATCAAAAGTCTCTTTGTTCCTTCTTAGCTAGACTTCCCAACAGATGATGCCACAAGCTACAAATGATCTTCGCTTCTGATATTTGGTTCTAGTACCTTCACGCAACCAATCTACAATCCAATTATGGGGGAATTGCCTAAGAAGAGGGGAGTGGCACATTTGGAGTAGGGGACACGCTGGGAGGAGGGGAATTCAAATAGAGCATGAACTAAAGTTTTCACCACTAGACCGCATTGACTACAAATAGATAATTGGACCACTCTTCTCTTAACCAATTCTTCTCCAACCGCTAGAGCTCCAATACAAGCACACTAAAAGAAGGATTTTACTTTGAAGGGGATCTTAGCATTTCAAATGCCTTTCCAAATAGCTAAAGGGACCGATAAAGGATTGCCACCATCTTGATGAACTTGGTTAGCATGAGATTGGGCAAAATGATAAGCAAACTTAATAGAAATTTTTTTAGATTTATCAGGGAACTACACCAATTTATCTTGAGATGGGTAAAGAGGGATTGTGATCGAGGGATTTATATTTGTCTATAGAAATGCTAACATTACTCTTAAAATAAAAAAAAAATAAAAATTTACAAAAGTGCAGGACCATGAACGCTTTATTTTGAGTAAAAAGACCCC
>NC_056562.1:36031983-36041299 GCF_013358625.1 Macadamia integrifolia
AAAAACCCCCCCCCCCCACAAAACCAAAATACTAACGCCTAACCACAGCTGGGTCTCTTTTGAAAATAAAAAACGTAAACTTTTAAAAGACTGCTATAGATTTTCAATTCATGAATCCCATAGAGCAAATTAAATGTAAATGTCTTGGGATTCAATTTTGTTAGCATTACAAGGAGTTTTAAGAATTTTGCAAGACATTGTGATCTAGACAAGCCGATATGATAAATTTTAGCCACGTGCAGGATGATATGGTAATTCTAATTGTTGGATAGATAGACGTAGTGTTGGATAATCCACACGTCAAATTTCAAGACCTAATTCAATCAAATAATCTCGAATATATTAGCGTGCATCTTTTATTTGTCAGCGGTCCATGTATAAACACACACACACACACTCTTGTATTCCTTAGATTCTTATAACCTTATTTTGCCACAAGGTGAACTCTGTTTGGACAAAAGCTAGACATAGAGTCAAAGAACCAAGAGGTCTACTTGTCAACAAAATTCGGAACCCATCCGATCAGCCACGTAGAAGAAAATTGATTGTCATGACAACCCATCTTGAGTAACTTGGTTCATTTTGTGGAATGGTATATTTCTACATACCATATATAGATATAAAGTAAAAAAATGAGGGAGTTGCTTATTACTATCCCTTAAAGTGTCAAATAATATGTAACCTTATTATTATTATTATTTATTTCTATTTAATCTACCAATTTTTTTTTTCTTTCTAGTAAATCTTGTTGTTTCACACGTGTACTTGAAAAATGAGTAAAGATACAACTTTTGATAATAACATTAAGATAAGTCATTTTCTAATTATTTTTTAGCTTTTGACTTCAGAGAAATTTTCGGAATGAAACATGTGGCAATTAAAAGAAGGTTAAAAATCCTAGATATGCTTATAGAGTTAGGTTACAATAACCCAATCCCTTATTTTATTACTTTATATCTACATATGGTATGTAGCTGCCATTCCCCAAAATGGACCTAGGTTACTAAGGATAGGTTGTCATGACAACTACTAGATTTGCCATGAAATATATAGTAAATTTCTCAAAAAATTACTAAAGTAACTTCATTTTTGAAAGATCTTTTTGGTAGAATTCTTCAAAAGATTTGGAATATAAGGAATTAATTGTTTATAATAATATTAGTTACATGGAGTCTATATATGTATGTGTATTTATGGACGCTTCTGCTGTCATAGACTTGTATTTTCTTTCTATCTTTGATCTGGGTTGAGGCAAGGAAGACAACTTCTAGATATGCCATAAAATATATAGAAAATTTCTCAAAAAATTACTAAAGTAACTTCATTTTTGAAAGATTTTTTAATTATAAGACAATGGAGGCATGGAATCGACTTCATTCTTGAAAAGATTTTTTTGGTAGAATTCTTCAAAAGATTTGGTGTATGAGGAATTAAATGTTTATAATAATATTAGTTACATGGAGTCTATATATGTATGTGTATTTATGGACCACTTCTGCTGTCATAGACTTGTATTTCCTTTCTATCTTTGAACTGGGTTGAGGCAAGAAAGAGATTAATGGCTTCAGAATTATCATCATAGGTACTAGCATTGAAAGAAAGCTCTATACCATCCGCTGAAACACTTTCAGGTAAGAAATCTCTATCTCTATTGAAGGAAAAGTAATGGGAAGAAATTATGTCTGGGTAGATGATCATATATAAACTCTTTAAGAATTCTTGTTTGACTGTTAGGGAAAATTCATGGAAAGAGATTATTTGGTTTAAATTTCTCACTCATCCATTTCCTTCCCTCAAAGTATTCTTGTCTGTTGGTAAGGAAAAATTAATGGGAAGAGATTATATCCTGCAGGCAGATTGATCCTATAATCTTGTGGTTTTATACTTTTATTCGCTGAAGTTTTTCTTCTTTGTTGAGAGAGAGAGAGGTGTTTCTTCAATGAAAGTAATCATACAGAGAATCCAGAGTGGTAGCTATAAAACCTGTTCCACATAAGGGGAGTTTAAACATGGTTATTGGGTTTTAATTGAAGAATCCAGGAGCTTTATGGTAGGGTATACAGTGTTGTTCTCAAGGATCATAGACAAAGGAGATCACAAAAGATCGAACAGAATAAACCCTGAACCCAACAATCTTTTGGGGGCAGTGGAGTATTATATACAGGAAAGATCAACATCTACCTCCTCACTTTTTTACTATTTTCATCCTTTTTGGATTAAAAGATCCACACCCCCATGTAAGGTTCAGTTATCTATCCTGATCGGTCAATTTTGACTCTACTTTTGTTTTCTACGAGTTTACCCCTGTTTCGATACTGATACCCAATCCAGATCAGTCAGGTATACCAATACAATATGGCCAGTACAACCGATCCGAAACCAATACCTAAAATCATACACCCATGGGAAAACCCTTTATATCTGCAGAGACATTTATTATATTAAATGAATTCTTGGAATTTGGAAGTCTTTGTACAGCCACCATGCAGCACCTGATGAGGTGGCAGGAGAATTGGAGAGAGGGTGGGAATATAAACTCTGTAATCTTGTTAGACTGAATATTGCCTGCTGCAACCTACTGGCTGTGGTTAGGGCCATAAGACTACTCTTCCCATGGAGAGAAACAAGGCCACATGTCTCAGGTTGGGTTAGTAAATTCCCAATTTCTACAGGGGCAGGGTTCCAAGAATCGGCAATTGGCTGATTAAGGAAGGAGTGTTTCTAATTTGAGATGCGGTTAACACATGAGGGGGAACTATAGTTTTCTAAAATTTCTATTTATTTTTTTTGGTAGAAAGTTTTTCAACAATTTCAAATTTGAGTTGGTTGACATATTTCATATTACTCTAAAACTGTAATTTGGAATTAAGAAGCTTTTATGTTGTATGCAGGTCCTGAAGTAGAGAAACTTACCTGGAAGTCAACATATTGGTGGAAGAAATGGCTTCAAATGCAACTGTATGTCCAGCTCCCATGGCGGCTACATCCAATGGAGTCTTCCAAGGGAACAATCCTCTTGACTATGCACTACCTGTCCTCATTCTACAGATTTGCCTTGTCCTCGCAGTCACACGGACTCTTGCTTATTTCCTTAAACCACTCAGGCAACCTCGTGTCATTGCTGAGGTCATTGTAAGTTTATTTGTTATCTCCCCTGCTGCTCCTCCAAAAGTGAAATCAGAATTCAGAATTTATACCAAATAGATCTCAAGTGCTTGTGCCCTCCATCTCTTTATCACTCATTTTGTGTGTTGGTTATTCTTCAATGTTTGCAGGGAGGAATATTGCTTGGGCCATCAGCACTGGGTCGTAATACGACCTATTTCAGTACAGTTTTCCCTGCAACAAGCCTCACAGTCTTAACCACTGTGGCCAATCTTGGACTTCTCTTCTTTCTCTTCCTAGTAGGTGTAGAATTAGATTCAAAGTCCCTCTGTAGGACTGGAAAGAAAGCTCTTGCCATCGCAGTCGTTGGAATTAGCTTTCCCTTTGCATTAGGGGTAGGTTCATCCTTGGTCTTCAGACAAAGTATCGCCAAGGGCGTGAATGGTCCTCCCTTCCTTGTCTTCATGGGTGTAGCCCTCTCTATAACTGCCTTCCCTGTCTTGGCCCGCATCCTTACTGAACTTAAGCTCCTCACAACTGATGTGGGTCGGTTGGCTATGTCAGCTGCCGCGATTAATGATGTAGCTGCTTGGATCCTATTAGCACTCGCTATTTCTCTCTCCACAACGGGCCATTCCCCTATAGTCACTGTGTGGGTTCTTCTCTCTGGCTGTTGTTTTGTTATGTGCACCATTCTTTTACTTCCTCCAATCTTTAAATGGATGGCCAGGCGTTGCCAAGAAGGTGAACCTGTGGATGAGTCATACATATGTGCAACCTTAGCTATAGTATTGGCAGCTGGGTTTGTCACGGATGCTATAGGGATCGATGCCCTCTTTGGGGGCTTTATGGTTGGGATTCTAGTCCCTAAGGAGGGACCCTTTGCAAGTGCTCTTCTGGAGAAAGTTGAAGATCTAGTGTCTGGTCTCTTCCTTCCTCTGTATTTTGTCTCAAGTGGATTGAAAACAAATGTGGCCACAATTCAAGGGGCACTATCCTGGGGTCTTGTAGTCTTGGTCATTGTCACTGCTTGTTTTGGGAAGATTGCTGGTACTATGGTAGTCTCCCTCCTCTGTAAGATACCTTTGCGTGAAGCTCTAGCACTAGGCATCCTGATGAACAGTAAAGGGTTGGTGGAGCTCATTGTCCTCAACATTGGTATGCAAAGGCAGGTAGAATTTCATATTTTATGCCACTATTTTTGGGTTAATTTGTACTTTTGTAAGCTCTATAGATCAATGTTCTATTTGATTTCCATAATTGCAGGTGTTAAATCAGCAGACCTTTTCAATCATGGTTTTGATGGCTCTCTTCACAACTTTTATCACCACACCTCTTGTTATTGCTGTGTATAAGCCTGCAAGAAGGGCCAACATGGGTGATTATAAGCACAGAACAATAGAGAGGAAGAACCCAGGTACTCAATTTCGGATGTTGGCTTGTTTTCATAGCAGCATTAACATACCATCTTTGATAAATCTCATTGAAGTCTCCCGGGGGACTGATCGTCAACAAGGGTTTTGCGTTTATTCTATGCACCTCATGGAGCTCTCAGAGAGACCCTCTGCAATTCTCATGGTGAATAAGGCAAGGAAGAATGGGTTACCCTTCTGGAATAAGGGGCAACGAAAGATTAATTCAGATCACGTTGTGGTCGCCTTTGAGGCATTTCAACAACTAAGTGGTGTGTCAATGAAACCCATGACAGCTATCTCTGCAATGGCTAATATCCATGAAGACATCTGCACTAGTGCTGAAAACAAGAGGGTGGCTATGATCCTACTCCCTTTCCACAAGCACCAAATAGTGGATGGTTCAATGGAAACGACAAGAAACGATTTCAGGTTGGTCAATCAAAGAGTCCTTGAACACGCGAGATGCTCGGTGGGTATACTCGTTGATCGTGGCTTTGGTGGAACAACCCATATCTCTGCTAGTGAAGTTTCTTCATCCATTATTGTGTTATTCTTCGGAGGGTGTGATGACCGTGAGGCACTTGCATATGGAGCTCGCATGGCTGAACACCCAGGTATCAATCTCACAGTTCTTCGCTTCTGGATGGAACCTACGCAATCTCAAGAAATCGATAGGATTGATGATGAGTACTTGGCTGAATTCCACCAAAAGACCAAAAATGAAAGCTCAATGAATTATGAAGTAAGAATGGTTGGAAATTCAGTAGAAACCATTGCCATGATTAGGGAATTGAGTCGTTCTGATCTGTTTCTGGTAGGAAGAAAGCCGGAGGGAGAGGTTGCAGCGACTTTGGATGTTACGAGTGACATACCTGAATTAGGACCAGTTGGAAGTCTATTGGCATCATCAGATTTCTCAACTACAGCATCAGTATTGATTGTACAACAGTATAAGAGCTTGGCATCATCAGATTCACCAGTAATCTCCATTTAGAGAAGGATCATCTGCAAGTTATACATATCGACTATGATGTTCTTGGATAAGCTTGGTATATATATATATGTACCAAGCTTTTTCTTTCCCATGGACATGTAAAGGAAGAAACATTAATAAGTCCCTGTTACGCCGGTGGGAAGTTCGGTGCTCAGGCTCAATGCCCCACATGTTATCGAGTTCTGAAACAAGAATATTTAAATGAAAAAAAATGACTTTTTTTATTTATATTTTTTCAAGACATGTTGGTTGGTTTTTATGTGAACGGATCATGTTAACGAACAAGAATGTTCTCGTACGGATCAGTTCTAGTATGCCCTCATGGACGGTCTTGTATGTGGACCTGATCCGTTCTTTGTTTTTATAGGGTTTCAATAGAGTGGGGTGGAGTGCACATCTTCTACAACGAACAGTGAAATGCAATGAGTATCAATCGATTGAGAGCATTTGGGCACATGTCCCAATGGATTCCCAGCCACTTGATACACACTGTCAATGCAACGATTACAGACAATCTTCACATGGGTGGGGTGAAGGGGGCAAGGCCCACCAACAAGTATTTTGTTGGACAATAAATATTTTTCACCCAACCATCCAAATATCCAACTTTTGAAAGCCCCAAGGAAATTCGATTTTTTTTTTTTTTCTTGCAAGACTCACTTTGGGGTCAGATTACCAATGGGGTTGGTAGCCTAGTGGTGAAAATGCCCTCAACCCATCACCGTTTGAGTCGACTGGTTGTGGGTTCAAGTCTTGGGCCTCTTGGCATGCTTATTATTGTCCATTAGTCTTGCGGAAGCACTACTTACCGTAAAAGGACTTGTCCTCAAAGCTATGATCACTACTATGGAGCACCCTTTTTCGATTACCTAAAAAAAAATACGTTGGGGTCAAATTAGGGACCAACAAGGGACCTATTCAACCACACTTATTACTAACAATTAAATTATTATTGTAAAGTGGGAAGAGGGATGAATTATCAACCTTCCATAGACTTACACTAAATCCAACTATCTAATTACGTGTATTAAGCTCGAAGCTCATCACGAAGCTCATCCACAATCCATTGTTCATTCACTTCCCCACTACATAAATTTGAACCTCTTAAAATTTGGCACGAGAAATTTATCATAATTGTTAAGTTTGTCTCGAATTCTTGACCCGTTTTGAAGATTGACTCGATCCGACATATTTTGGTGGTGACCCGAATGAGAATTTTTCTAAGATCTGTGATGGAAGCAGAGGGATTGGGCCGATAGGCCCAAGCCCAGAGCCCATCATTGATCTCGTATGGGGGTGCGGGGGCGTATAGTTCGATCGGATCGACTACGACCCGATGGGTCGACCCACGTTTTTGGAGTATATATAATGTACTGTTGCTTGTTGAAAAAGTCATTGTATTCTAGGGTTTTCACGCAGCTAGGGTTTCAGGGCGAGTTTTTTCTCGCCGCTGCTAGGGTGTAATCTCTCTTCTGCATAGTGAATCATCTTCTTCTTCGCCCGAAGACGTAACACACCACCCTGGTATGTAAACCTCGTTAAATCTCTGTGTCGTACGGATCTATTATCTCTTTATTATTCGTGTTTCTTGGTGTTTGATCTAACAATAATAATGATTGATTATTAGAAAAATAATGTTAAATAATTTTTTTTATTCCCTGTTACACTGTGCATATCAAATAATACATTTGTATTGGAGTCATAACAATGTATCCCTATGTTTCTAAAGTGCCAGCCAACCACAACCATGTGGGCCTCAGCTGGTTCTACTGAGGTCTTTGGATTGATTCCTGCTTTAAAAAGGGGTTTTAAGACGAGTGAGAACGATTTCATACGAGGAGAGAATGTTAGCATACCTTCCGTCGCTCGCTCAGAAAACCTTTTCCATATATAAAATACTCAATGCATTCCATTCTTCATAGACTGTCTGGTTTGGAGCTGTTTTCCAATGTTTCAATTTGCTTGTCCATTTTAATATACTTTGAAATTTTCTTTCTTCTCCACATTTCCTTGTAATAGTACATGCTACCACTGCAAATATGTGGTAGCAAACTTTCAATTCTAGTGACTTTCCCAGTCCTCATTTATAATTTTAGTTCCAAGGTTAACACAGTTTTTGTAGGAAAGGGGTGCATATTTTCAGATTATGGGTTTGCCATTACACAAGAGGACAGAAGTGGATCGAAAGTTGGAACATGTTTATCCATTAATACTCCCCTTTAATGTTTAACCCCATGTGAATTACTTTGCTGAAACCCTGTTTGAAAATTTGAATTATGAAGTTATCTAAGGAAGCAAAGATTGGTTAGCTATAGTTGAAACCTCAGGCTTCTTGCTAACCAATATTCATTGTTTGGTGTTGAAGATTCAGGTTGCACTTGGATCATTTTCACAGGTCCACTTCTCTGCTATAACACCTCCAAATCTGCAACAGCAGTTAGTAGACAACATAAATCAATCATTTCAGCCTAAGTAAGAACATGTCCATCAAAATGCCACAATCTCTGCATATAGCTGTATCATTACCTTCTTTCCTAACCTGATTTAAGCCAATGGGTGACGTTGGTTTTTTCCATATCTATCAGTAGCCAACACTTGGAGCTGTACCCTTCTACCTAGTCTAATCTTATGCAGAAGAGTTGGAGCATTGTTGTTACAGATTATTTATTTTCAAGGATGAGATAAAACAAAACTAAGTAAAATATAAGGCTATATTTATTCTACTCAAACAACATCAACCTTGCAATACATGGACAAATAATACACTTACACATAGAAAGCCATACAATTATGTGGAATTCAGGCAGCACAAGTTACATCATTCCTTTTACCGAGACCATTAGATCGTTTAGCAGAAGAAGACACTGCTGCAACCTTTCTCGTTCTCATCCTCATATTCTTCTTGCTCTTCAATTTCCTCTCTAAATCTTTGATTCTTCCATTCAAGTCTGAAATGACAGATAACTGCTCTTTACCCGCTTCGACTAATTTCTCTAACATCTCCCTCAGTTTCTCATTATCTTCAGCAAGATCCTTACTGTGATTAGGTACCTGCCCACCCCGAATAACTTCCTGAACCTTTGGTGGTGCCTGTTCATGACTCACTTGAGCAACCGGATCTGAGCCTGTGATTTCTCCCTCCATTTCGGCAGCTGAGCTTATTACTACCCCCTCCACCATTTCAGAACCATAGGGATTGTGATCAACTCCATTGATAGTCGTGGTTTCCAACCTGTCAGCGCCATCCTTCATTTCTCTCATATTTGGTGTTTCCCCTGCTGGCTCCATTGCTTCCAACTGAATACTTCGCAAGCAATCATTTCCAACCTCTTTCACTGTACATCCATCAATCTTGGGCACTTCAGTCTCGGCTATATCATCCTTGCTCTCCTTCACAATAACCTCCATACCTTCAGCTTGGGATGCAATCGTGTGATCTGTAAAATCAGATGGAAGGGTACTAACAGTTTGTGAGGAATCCACATTGGCAACCACTTGATCTTCCACTAGCTTCTCTTCTTGATTTCTCTCCTCGAACCCTTGGAGATTATGAGCGGAGTCCTCTATATTGGGAGTTTTCATGAGCTCCTCATCTGTGAGATATTCCATTGCTGACGGTTGCAAATTGTAAAGCTCTGGCTTAGAGTCAGAATCTGCAAATTCTAATCTTTCTACCACCACATGCTCAACATTCTGCTCCAAGTCAGAGCTCTGTGTCTCTTCCAGTACTCCCAGCGGCAACTCCAACTCTTGCATTGTCGATGACTGAATTACATCATCCATTGCCTCCTGGAGTTGGTCT
>NC_056562.1:36041319-36071684 GCF_013358625.1 Macadamia integrifolia
AGGGCCAACATGGGTGATTATAAGCACAGAAAAATAGAGAGGAAGAACCCAAGTACTCAATTTCGGATTTTGGCTTGTTTTCACAGCAGCATTAACATACCATCTTTGATAAATCTCATTGAAGTCTCCCGGGGGACTGATCGTCAACAAGGGTTATGCGTTTATTCTATGCACCACATGGAGCTCTCAGAGAGACCCTCTGCAATTCTCATGGTGAATAAGGCAAGGAAGAATGGGTTACCCTTCTGGAATAAGGGGCAACGAAAGATTAACTCAGATCACGTTGTGGTCGCCTTTGAGGCATTTCAACAACTAAGTGGTGTGTCAATGAAGCCCATGACAGCTATCTCTGCAATGGCTAATATCCATGAAGACATCTGCACTAGTGCTGAAAACAAGAGGGTGGCTATGATCATACTCCCTTTCCACAAGCACCAAATAGTGGATGGTTCAATGGAAACGACAAGAAACGATTTCAGGTTGGTCAATCAAAGAGTCCTTGAACACGCGAGATGCTCGGTGGGTATAGTCGTTGATCGTGGCTTTGGTGGAACAACCCATGCCTCTGCTAGTGAAGTTTCTTCATCCATTATTGTGTTATTCTTCGGAGGGTGTGATGACCGTGAGGCACTTGCATATGGAGCTCCCATGGCTGAACACCCAGGTATCAATCTCACAGTTCTTCGCTTCTTGATGGAACCTACGCAATCTCAAGAAATCGATAGGATTGATGATGAGTACTTGGCTGAATTCCACCAAAAGACCAAAAATGAAAGCTCAATGAAGTATGAAGTAAGAATGGTTGGAAATTCAGTAGAAACCATTGCCATGATTAGGGAATTGAGTCGTTCTGATCTGTTTCTGGTGGGGAGAAAGCCGGAGGGAGAGGTTGCAGCGACTTTGGATGTTACGAGTGACATACCTGAATTAGTGAGATACCTGAATTAGGACCAGTTGGAAGTCTATTGGCATCATCAGATTTCTCAACTACAGCATCAGTATTGATTGTACAACAGTATAAGAGCTTGGCATCATCAGATTCACCAGTAATCTCCATTTAGAGAAGGATCATCTGCAAGTTATACATATCGACTATGATGTTCTTGGATAAGCTTGGTATATATATGTGTACCAAGCTTTTTCTTTCCCATGGACATGTAAAGGAAGAAACATTAATAAGTCCCTGTTTCGCCGGTGGGAAGTTCGGTGCTCAGGCTCAACGCCCCACATGTTATGGAGTTCTGAAACAAGAATATTTAAATGAAAAAAAAAAAATTTTTGTACTGTTTTTTTTTTTTTTTCAAGACATGTTGGTTGGTTTTTATGTGAACGGATCGTGCTCACGGACCAGTTCTAGTATGTCATGTGGATTTAGAATTTGTTAAATGGAGAGAGAAAAAATTAATTTTAAATCCATAGATTAGGATGTTCTTGTACGTGAATCTGATCTGTTCTTTGTTTTTATGGGGTTTCAAATAGAGTGGGTGGAGTGCACATCTTCTACAACGAGCAGTGAAATACAATGAATATCGAACGATTGAGAGCATTTGGGCACGTGTCCCAAAGGGTTCCCAACAACCTGATGCACACTGTTAATGCAACGATTACAGACAATCTTCACACGGGTGGGGTGAAGGGGACAAAGGCTCACCAACAAGTATTTTGTTGGACAATAAATATTTTGACCCAAGCATCCAAATATTGGGCCTAGTGGCTTTTGAAAGCCCCAAGGAAATTTGATTTTTTTTTCTTGCAAAATTCATTTTGGGGTTAGATTACCAATGGGGTTGGTAGCCTAGTGGTGAAAATGTCCTCAACCCATCACCGTTCGAGTTGACTAGTTGTGGGTTCAAGTCTTAGGCCTCTTGGCATGCTTACTATTGCCCATTAGTCCTGCGGAAACGCTACTTAACGTAAAAGGGATTGTCCTCAAAGCTATGATCACTACTATGGAGCACCCTTTTTCGATTACCTAAAAAAAAAAAAAAACCGTTGGGGTCAAATTAGGGACCAACAAGGGGCCTATTCAACCACACTTATTACTAACAGTTAAATTATTATTGTAAAGTGGGAAGAGGGACGAATTATCAACCTTCCATAGACTTACCCTAAATCCAACTATCTAATTGCGTTTATTAAGCTCAAAGCTCATCACGAAGCTCATCCACAATTCATTGTTCATTCACTTCCCCACTACATAAATTTGAACCTCTTAAAATTTGGCACGAGAAATTTATCATAATAATGATTGATTATTAGAAAAATAATGTTAAATAATTTTTTTTATCCCCTGTTACACTGTGCATATCAAATAATACATTTGTATTGGAGTCATAACAATATATCCCTATGTTTCTAAAGTGTTTGTATTGGAGTCATAACAATATATCCCTATGTTTCTAAAGTGCCAGCCAACCACAACCATGTGGGCCTCAGCTGGTTCTACTGAGGTCTTTGGATTGATTCCTGCTTTAAAAAGGGGTTTTAAGACGAGTGAGAACGATTTCATACGAGGAGGAGAGAATGTTAGCATACCTTCCGTCGCTCGCCCAGAAAACCTTTTCCTTATATAAAATACTCAATGCATTCCATTCTTCATAGACTGTCTGGTTTGGAGCTGTTTTCCAATGTTCCAATTTGCTTGTCCATTTTAATATACTTTGAAATTTTCTTTCTTCTCCACATTACCTTGTAATAGTAGTACATGCTACCACTGCAAATATGTGGTAGCTAACTTTCAATTCTAGTGACTTTCCCAGTCCTCATTTATAATTTTAGTTCCAAGGTTAATACAGTTTGTAGGAAAGGGGTGCATATTTTCAGATTGTGGGTTTGCCATTACACAAGAGGACAGAAGTGGATCAAAAGTTGAAACATGTTTATCCATTAATACTCCCCTTTAATGTTTAACCCCATGTGAATTACTTTGCTGAAACCCTGTTTGAATAATTGAATTATGAAGTTATCTAAGGAAGCAAAGATGGGTTAGCTCTAGTTGAAACCTCAGGCTTCTTGCTAACCAATATTCATTGTTTGGTGTTGAAGATTCAGGTTGAACATGTTTCCGATGAGCAGGCCTAGTGGTTCCAGCTTCTGTACTTCATCATTTTCACTCTGAAACCAAAGAGAGTTTATTCCTGCTTTAGTGGCAACAGAGCTGTGGTATACTTGGATCATTTTCACAGATCCACTGCTTTGCTTTAACACCTCCAAATCTGCAACAGTAGTTAGTAGACAACATAAATCAATCCTTTCAGCCTAAGTAAGAACATGTCCATCAAAATGCCACAATCTCTGCATCTAGCTGTATCATTACCTTCTTACCTAGCCTGATTTAAGCTAATTTTAATGGGTGACATTGGTTTTTCAATATCTATCAGTAGCCAACACTTGGGGCTGTACCTTTCTACCTAGTCTAATCTTATGCAGAAGAGTTGGAGCATTATTGTTACAGATTATTTATTTTCAAGGATGAGATAAAACAAAACTAAGTAAAATATAAGGCTATATTTATTCTACTCAAACAACATCAACCTTGCAATACATGGACAAATAATACGCTTACACATAGAAAGCCATACAATTATGTGGAACTCAGGCAGCACAAGTTACATCATTCCTTTTACCGAGACCATTAGATCGTTTAGCAGAAGAAGACACTGCTACAACCTTTCTCGTTCTCATCCTCATATTCTTCTTGCTCTTCAATTTCCTCTCTAAATTTTTTATTCTTCCATTCAAGTCTGAAATGACAGATAACTGCTCTTTACCCGCTTCGACTAATTTCTCTAACATCTCCTTCAGTTTCTCATTATCTTCAGCAAGATCCTTACTGTGATTAGGTACCTGCCCACCCCGAATAACTTCCTGAACCTTTGGTGGTGCCTGTTCATGACTCACTTGAGCAACCGGATCTGAGCCCGTGATTTCTCCCTCCATTTCGGCAGCTGAGCTTATTACTACCCCCTCCACCATTTCAGAACCATAGGGATTGTGATCAACTCCATTGATAGTCGTGGTTTCCAACCTGTCAGCGCCATCCTTCATTTCTGTCATATTTGGTGTTTCCCCTGCTGGCTCCATTGCTTCCAACTGAATACTTGGCAAGCAATCATTTCCAACCTCTTTCACTGTACATCCATCAATGTTGGGCAATTCAGTCTCGGCTATACCATCCTTGCTCTCCTTCACAATAACCTCCATACCTTCAGCCTGGGATGCAATCGTGTGATCTGTAAAATCAGATGGAAGGGTACTAACAGTTTGTGAGGAATCCACATTGGCAACCACTTGATCTTCCACTAGCTTCTCTTCTTGATTTCTCTCCTCGAACCCTTGGAGATTATGAGCGGAGTCCTCTATATTGGGAGTTTTCATGAGCTCCTCATCTGTGAGATATTCCATAGCTGACGGTTGCAAATTGTAAAGCTCTGGTTTCGAGTCAGATTCTGCAAATTCTAATCTTTCTACCACCACATGCTCAACATTCTGCTCCAAGTCAGAGCTCTGTGTCTCTTCCAGTACTCCCAGCGGCAACTCCAACTCTTGCATTGTCGATGACTGAATTACATCATCCATTGCCTCCTGGAGTTGGTCTCCCGCAGAATCCCCAACCAGTGGAAATTCATCGAGTCTTTGTGGCCTGCATTCCAACTCATTTTCCACCACCGTCTCAGGACCAGTATTAGACTTTTCTTCTTCCTCCATGTCTATTGATGGTTCCACGTCTGCAGCTTTAGACTCTGCCTCTTCAGACCACATCTCTGGTGATTCAATCGACTCCCTCACCAAGCAAGGCTCCACAGCTGTATACATTGATACTCTCTCTGAATCTTTCTCAACTTCCTTGTCCTCCACTGGGGGCACTAGTACTTTTTCTTCACATTGTGCACTGGAATCTGCCAAAACTTCATTAGTCAATGCACCAACCTCAGCTTCATCGGCGTCAGAACAAGTATGTTCCATCTTCGAAGTAGGCTCTTCAGACGGAGACTTTGAAAGCTCTGATGGTTTCTCTTCCTCATTTTGTCCGAGAGGCACACCCATATCATCTGTCTCGGAAATATTATTACCCACCGGTTTGGGGTCGTCCACTGGGGGCTCTAGTACTTTCTCTTCACATCGTGCACTGGATTCTGCCAAAACTTCATTAATCAATGCACCAACTTCAACTTCATCAACGTCAGAACCAATATGTTCCATCTTCAAAGTAGGCTCTTCAGAAGGAGCCTTTGAAAGCTCTGATGGTTTCTCTTCCTCATTTTGTCCGAGAGGCACACCCATATCATCCGTCTTGGAAATATTATCATCCACCGGTTTGGCATTGTTCATTGGTGCATCAATTGTCAATTTAGATTCTTCAGATTCTGGGCTGGCCACAGAATCAAGTCTTTCCTGCAAAGAAACAAGGTCCCTGGCCACAGACTTTCTGATGTCTCTGAGGCTAGGATGCAAGCCCTGATAAATACAAAGCCACACAAAAAAATCAGAAAACTTAGAACCCATATAAGTTTTCACCCTAGAAACTATACCACTTGACTAATTATACAAAAATACAATAACACTATCTTAACATGTCATCCAGTCAGGTCTACTAAATGCTTGTAATGCACTAGTATGGTAGCGTATGATTTTTATACTTTACCCATACATCTAGCTTGCTGGAATATATTATCAAGTTCACCCTATTAAAACAATAGCCATTTCCTCTGAAAGTGGTTAAAACATAACAAACATTAAATTTCACAAAAATTCATACCTGAATTACATCCAGTTGTAGGAGAAGACCCATTATAGTTTCTCCAATGGTCAGCTTCTGCTTCTTATCCATCTGCAATTCAGGAGAGGACTCCAGAGCACGAATACGCTCTCTAACCTCCTCCACCTGGTCACGCACCTTTCCCACCTGCCTCAGTTTCTTTAGTGGTTCCCACTTTCTCACTTCGTATCCATGATAGGCAGACTGAATTAGAACAGCTGCTTCCCTTGCAGAAATAACTTTGTTTTTGCTTAAATCCTCCAATATTTCTGTTTTCGATTCTACTGCTTCCTTGGCAGTTTGCTGCTCTTTATCATCTATTTCAACCTCCCTGACGGGTATCTCTGCCACCTCCTTAATTACCATAGGCACATCGTTCCTCGTTTTCTCAATTTCGACAGCGTTCTTGTCGTTCTTTCCTGACTGTTCTTCTGAGACCTTCTCCAGACCACGATCCTGCATTTTTAAGTCTTGGCTTTCCTTAACCATGTCAGAAGAATTCAAGTTCATTCTATCACGTTCCTTTTGCAGTTTTCCCTTCTCACCAGAAGGGCTTGGGGACCTTGACTTGCCATTACCATTCTTCCTTCTTGGCAATGGATCAACCCGCAGGCACACAGGAGGTAGCTTGGATGCCTTTGGTGATCCAGCTCGGCTTTTAGTGCTGCCATGTGAGGACTTGTTTGCATTCTCTTCCATGTGTTTCACAGGAATGCTTTTGGGTGCTGTTCCAGTTCCTCCGGATGACTTATTTTCTTCAAAATCTTCCATTTGCTTCACGGGGATGCTCTTTGATTTCAGCTCATCCTCAGCCACTTTTGCATGAAATCCAGTAGTTTCATCTGCCACTCCTGGTTTCTCCCCGGGATCATCATTCCGAAGAAGCTTTACAGGGATAGTTTTGATCTTGGAGGGCACCTCCTCTGCAAACTTGGTATCATTGCTGACCTCCTTCAGATCCTTCATCTCAGGTTCTGGTCTCTTATCATAACCAGGCATCCAAAAGAAAGGAAAAGGAAAGTGACCCTTCTTCTCTTCATTGTGCTGATATTGCTTTGATGGAGTCTCCTCTGGAGATTTCGTAACAGAGCTGACATCCTTCAGATCTTTTGTCTCTGCTTCTTTTGGCTTTTCATAACCAGGCATCCAAATTATAGGATAAGGAAAATGAGACCTGTTCTCTTCATTTTGTTCATCTTGTCCTTTTCTTTCCTCACCACCTTGCTTCAGTGATTTGGTGTTGCTCATGTCAAATGGAAGCCATCCATTCCAGACCTGTGGCCCTGGTTTAGAAGACAAGCTCCCATCTTCCTCCTTCACGTAACCAGGGGGAATCCAAACAGCTGGCTTCTGGTATGCTCCAGAAGATTTTTGTTCAGCCTTCTCAACTTCAGGCTCCTGTTCTTCAATCTTGACATTACTATCTACTTCTGAACTGCATTTGTGGTTTGGACATCCACAACAATGGCTTCCAGCTATATTCTTATCATACTCGTATCTGGGTTGTCCAACTGAATAATGTGGAGGAGGAACATAGTGAGATGAGTAGACTTCAGGGTATGGTGGGTAAGGACTATGGTAGTAATGAGGGAATGTTGGCGGCAGATGATGAGAGTGTGGATGTCTGAAACCATAGAAAACAGGGAAGTAGCTATTGGCACAGCAGCCATGGCAATCTGCTGGGTTAAAGTAACCATAGCCACCACCACAAGGCCAAGACTCATTTACCATGGGAGGCCTGCTTGGACCACCATTAATTTGAGGTGAAACCAATTCCCAGTTTGGATAATAGTGGTTAGGATATGAAATATGACTTCTTTGATGAGGAGACAAGGAATATAAGTCCACAGGCCTGTAAAAGGTCGACATATTCTACTACTTTATTGAGAGTCTAAACCCACTAGGAAGAGTTCTGCTTTGCTCTTGGGATTGAGCAGCAATAGATCAATTAAGTTCAGAATAACAGAGTCCGATGACAAGAACTGCAACCAAGAAAACAAAAGGGGGAGGAATCAATGAATGAAGAATTAAAATTGATTACGCCACAAGGATCAAAAGTAAATCTTTAATAAGAAATCATAAAAGTTCTGACAAAAGCTCTACAGTCGAAATCATTCAAGTTTTATATCCAAAAGAATGAGAATCTTAAATAAATTAACATTATTTTGATAGAAAAAACAGAGATTTTTTTTTTTTCCTGGGCATCAAAAACAGAATGTAAATCGTTCTAATTAAATAACATCATCACCCGGAATCCAAAATTACTATAAGACCATGACCATGTCCCTGAGTGCCCATTACAATGTCAGAAAATGTTGACCCAATATGATACATTTCAGCTAAACAGCAGTTTCCACCATGAATCAAAACAGGCACAGCCAAGTGATCTAATTTCATTAACAACTGCAAATAATCCACCCCTCCTATTTGGAAACAGAATTCTCATATTTCTACTCTCATTCTTCCTAAACAGCAGGTCTTCCCCAGAGCCAAACAATATTTCAGATTCACGAATCAAATTAAGGAACCATCAAATATCAATTATTAAGAACAGAACCAAGCCTAGAAAAAAACCCTACAATTCGTCTTTTCATGTCCTTAACCAGATTACAATTATTATTACCAACAAACAGGTAAACATCCAAAGAGAGAAAAATAAAATAAAATAAAGCGACGGTAATATGTTCTAATTCTACTATACAAGAGACGAAAACCCCCAACAATCCACCAAAAACAGGAAAGAAAAATTCGAGCAGAGTCACTTCCAGTTCTTAGATACAATTTCCTCCTGAAACGATCCCTCCTTACGGTTCCACAAATCCAAATGACTAAGCTATCAGTTCGATTCGCTCCACAAACCCAGAAATGCAAGTCGGAAAACTGTCTCTCACGCGATCAAAGCTCAATGCCTCTTATCGATTTTAGATAATCGTAAAGCCATAAATTCGAGTCTTTATATCAGTACAAATTACGAACTCTCCAGTTTCTAGAAGATTTCCAGAAGAAGAAGGGTAAACCTTCTTCTGTTTTCCAGATGTTTCTCGGTTCTCCACGTTTATGCTGGTCTACCCTTTGGTGGCATTCTCTAGATTTTTCGTGTCACCTGTCTGTATTTTGCCGCTATAACTGAATAAATCTAGACTTTCAAAGATGACGTATCATTTATGTTTTTTTATTATTTTTAAATAGCACGGTAGAGGTGATCGAATGTGATGAATAAGGGTGTCAATGGGCCCGGCTGAGCTGTGTTTTTTTAAAACGTCAGCCCAACCCTAAGTTTCTTAATTCAACCAAAGCTCAGCCTAGTCTTAGGTTGGGCTGGGATATCTCAGCCCAGTCCCAACCCTATCAGACTTAGCCCAACCCAGTCGAGCCCTGATGGATCCACCAAACTCAGTCTAGTACTACTGGTTACTTGGTTACTTGATCTTGATGCATTGCGAAGGCCAAAGACCAAGGTTTTTGTATATATATGTAGATTGTGGAAAACGAAAGACTTTTTGCAGTCATTATTCTATAAGTACCCATTTATAATTATCAATACATTTAGATTATTATATACTTAATATATAGGGTTGGGTTGGGATGACACCTCAATCCAGGCCTAGCCCAACCCAACCTCGGGTCTAAAATTTTCAACCCTAACCCACCCTATGGGCTGAAATCTCAACCCAAGCCTTGTTCGGGCTCAAGGCATGTTTGGACTGACCGAGCTTTTCTGATGCCCTATGATGAGTTGTCCTTAGTTTGGAATATAGTAAGTGAAACACAATTTTCGGCTGAATCAGAAATTCACAACTAGCTGTGGAGAGTACTTTAACCCGGGCCAACTTGTGAGTATTGGCATCCAAGCCCACCAAATCCTGCTTGAAGCTGGTCCAACCAATAGTCTGATTGTTATTGGGTCTGACAATTTGATTTAGATGGGCTTGGTTTGCCCAGGTTCTAGATCAAAATGGGCTTCAATACTTCCTACCCATTTGGCAGAATGAGAACCCTCATTCAAGTCTGTTATTTGTTCCATGGTTTCATAAATTGGGTCAGGATCTACATGAGTCCCAACATGCGGCAATTTTGATGTGGTTTAGATGATGAAGAAAGGGTGTGGCAACTTTGATGTGCCTTCGATAATGGAGTAACTCCCTCGGAGAAAATCTTAGTTGCCAACCTGCCATCATCTACCAGTTTGAGGGAAAATCAAGCGTTCTCAATTTGGGAGTCCAGGTTCTCAAAATTGTCATAGCAAGAAATTAAAAAAATGACATGTGAGAGTTAAACGAAAGCTCACTCGGGTACAAACTGAGTGTTGACGCAATGGGTGCGTCTCGGGCTCTTTCAATGTCAACATCACTAATGAATGTTGAATGCCAGATTTTTGCCGCTATTACTGGTTCACTTCTGAACTGGCTAGGCTAAGCCTATCCAAGGTTGGTCTTGAAACGTTGAGATGTCTGTATGTCCGAGTCTAATGATTCAAAAGTCATTTTTTGATAGAGGGAGAGGTTATTGGGTCCCACATGAAAACAATGATCCCATATCAAAAATGAGTAACTTGATATGAAAAACTTATAAGGACTTAGACATCATCTCCTCAATCGTTAATTTTTAAGGGTGAATTATACCCGAGTTCTAACTTGCACTTCAATATTTATTTATGACAAATTTTTCCCTTGTTTTAGTCACTAAAATAGTAGAAAATCAATGGAATTTATCTTTTAAAAAAAAATCTACAAATATTTTGAATTAAAAATCTAAAATATTACATATCTATGAAAATCTTACTTCTTTTCAATTTTAATTTCTAGGGTTTCGATCAATGCCTGTATGTTTCTGACCAATTTAAATCAAAATCAATGGAGACCCCACCCATGTTTGATTCCTAAAACTTGATCTGCCCTCATTAATCTAAGTTTGTTTAACATGTAGCAGATAAGCAAACAAGCCTAGAAAGGCTTTCAAGTTCATCCTTGTTCCCAATAAATATTAAGAATTAATTTGTTGAGGCATGCCAATCAAAGATAAAAAAGAGTTTAGGATGCATCAAGGTGGAGGATTATGGAAAATGTTCTTAACTTTTTAACAGATACTGGCATGACTCCAAAAGCATTGGGATATGATTGGTGAGTTGGTTTGATATGAATTTGGCTGTGTTATGCCAATGCCAATCAAAACCCAATAAAGAGAAAGGAAAGGGGTGGGAAGAAGGGGGAAAAGGCCGGTCCAACTAGGACAAGTTGTTGGATCCAGTCAAGAATGGGTGCTTTGATTTATATTAACCACTCAGTAATTATGCTTTAGATTGTTGTTGTCAATCACTTAATTTGTGTGTTTGACATTGTTGTAGGTTTTAGTTGCTACTCAAACACAGAAAAAGCAAAATCAGAATTCTTAGTACACCTTTGCTTTAACATATATGGCAGTTCCATTTCAGTTTCACTGTAGTTTTGAGCTTTATGAGTATCAAATTGGAGACGCAACTACAAAGAAGGATTAAAACTCTATGCCCTACCAACCTGACAAGGAACATTATATTTCTATCTTAGTTTGTGTTTGATATGCATTCTTGAAATATATTTTAGGTTTAAAATTTATTCAAAAATTCGATTTTTCTTCATTAGATTACGAAGCAAGGTTTGAGAACTCGATATCGAAAATAACATGGGTTAAGGCTGATATCGATTTGATACCATTTTGAATTGGCCTAGATCCAACAAAAATAATCATGATTTTTTAAAAATCATTTTTGACCATTTTAATTTTCTTCAGTATCGATCCATTCATACAATATCGATCAAACCATGTTACAGAGAGTAATAGGAGACTGGCAAGGGGGTGGCAACATGAGAAGAGGTCAAGGGAAGATGACAGGAAAGCGTGGGAATATGAAGGGAGATGCTAAGGGCATGATAGTGAGGAGAGAGAAAGAGAGGCAGTCAACCACAGGGATTTTTAGTACAGTGTTCATGGTTTATCTCATCAATAAAATTGAATATATTGATGAAAAAACGTAGGCAAAAAAGTCTTAGTGAAGCAATATATTTTATTTTTTATATTGACAAATAGAAGGGCATGCCCAGTATGTGTAAGCCTCTTTCTCGTTCTTAATGAAAAAATCCCTACCTTCTCTTGTCTCTAATTTCATGCAAGATTTTAAAATTTAAGACCAAACTCAGTCGATACGGATCAGATCATTATCGATCTAGATCAGATGAATCTAGCTTGTTTTTCTCATAAAAATTAATATCTCGGACCATATTACCATTATACCTTAGCTTAGTAGTAAATCAATATCGGATCAAACTTGACCCAAACGACCCTGACCGTTTTGATCCGAATTTTAAGACCATGCTTCTATGTGCCTGTCGGGTGGCGTGCCTATCCTTCCAAGAAAGAAAATCTTGGAAAGGTGGTGAATGGTTCGCGCATTGACTACCAATGATTCCTACTATTTTTTAAGCAGAAAAATCAGCCATTTTTAATGCCAACCAAACACAGCTCGCTTGAACTGAACAACTTTTGGGGAGGTCAAAGCCAGCCTAATACTGGTTACCAATCAAACCCGGTGCTTGTTTTTATTTTGATGTATCTCGTCAATGAGAAGAAAGTAAAGAAAGGTGGTCCTGGTGGAAAATGACCCACCCTTGTCTCATCTCAAGCTCAGGTCAGCATTGGGCAATAGGTTGACCTCCGTTACTCTGTTAACCTTTTCTTGGTATAGAATGCAATGATGGTGGATTAGGTTGTACAAAAATCATTCTTATATGGAGTTAATTCGTACATATCAAATTCATTGAAGAAAAAAATATTGTGGTGTATTCTATTTGTGTGGATCAGATCATACGAATAATTCTCAAACAAGGACCTGATTCACACTCGAATATCATTTGGTGAAGCTAATGATGGAACTTACGTATCTTAGTAGTGCTAGGGCCTCCTTTCATGTTGTCTTTTCATAATAGTTTATGACTTCATGTTATTATGTGAAATGATAACAAAAATGGTATCAAAGTAGGGAGTTCGATTTCTAAAAAATGCATGAGAAGAGTTTTCTTGACATTTATTCCCCCCTCTATGTTAGTGCGAAGGAGATCCATGTTGGGAATTATGGAATTATAGCTCATCAACGATTTGGTGAAGGCTATGTACCTTTATATACTTGAGAAGCTTTCTACAACTGATGCCTTAAAGTTTGAGTTTGATTTTTTGATATTGCATTGGAGTTTAAGTGATTTGTTATTCTCCCTAAATTTTCTCACTATGTGTAGAGCTAGGTATAGTGAAGTTACTTTTGTTGTTCTCCCTAAGTTTTCTTCCTACTTGTAGAGTTAGGTATATTGAAACTATAAGAGATATTGGGAGTAATAGAGTTATGGTTCCACAACAGTTTATTCAGGCCTTTGATACCTTCATGGACTCGAAGAACTCTCTCTACCTAAAATTAGACCCTCTATAACATGATAACAATTTCTATGTCTTTATATGAAGGGATATGTTGAGATGTTGGAAATTGGATTATAGTCCACGTCAGTTTATAACTTCTTAATGTTCTTTCATTTATTCTTCTCACATGACTCATATGAATCACCCTTCAATGTATAAGGATAGTTATCTATAAAATAAAAAAAAGATATAGCAAGGTAAGGTCCTTTTATTGGTGACTTTCTTGTTGCCATTTGACAGTATTAGAAACAAAATTGAGTGGAGAGAGTGGAGAGTGGAAATTTGGGAAGGCCATCCATGGTTCCTCGTGACCTGAAGAACCTCCTCAACTACTCTTAATTGGTAGAGCACTTTGTACCTATTGAATCATAAGCCACATACCGACATTGAAAAGAAAAAATGTAATCCAGATTTTCCTCACCATAATCGCATGGACCACCGCCCCTAAAATCCTAGTGATGACCCTACAAATAAAATCCTATACAAACATCAAATTCAACACCTAACTCTCACCAACACCCCCTTCCCCCAACCTAATTAGATTCTTTTGATCACAAACATTTCTTCACAATTTTCTCAACCCTAATTATTATCTTTTCCTACCCATTTTGGACTCTTTTCCCCAAACCTTTTATCCAAGATTGAGAATAAACCTAATCCATTATGCTATTCAATTCCATTATGAAGAGACTCCTTTTTCCATGCATGTTACTTGTCCTTGAGATATTTTTTCTTTTTTATTCTTTGGCCTTAACCTGATAGATAAGTTGCTTCTGAGACACTTAAGCTTGTCGACAGGTTAGATTTGGGCTACTACTAGTTGTTAAGCTTTCACTTGTTTCCCTTTTCGGTTGCGCAAAGAGGAAAGCATGCAATTTGGTTTATTTTCCCTTTAAAAATTAGGGTTAGGATATATTTGGGTCGATTCTTATCCCAATTTGAATTGGCCTGAATCAATCTGGATCTCAATTCTGGGTTTTAAAACCCTAATTAAGTCATACTAATCTCCCAAAAAAAGGTAACTGTTTCCCTCAACCCAAAACAGAAAAAGTAAACATTCCAGCACAATCTATGCAGCTTCCAGCCAGGTGGTGGGGTAGTAATGGGCTGGGTCAGAAGATACCCAAACTGATGGGTAGGGTCAAGATTTAGTGACAATTCTAGGTCATGAATGAAGATTGGATCCATTGCACGTATGGTCATCTTATCGTACATGTGAGGATTCAACATTTATCTTATTTTCTGCCATTATAACGGTAAAGAAAAATATATATAAAAGAAGAGGTATATGAATTGAATCCGCATATGTACGATCAAGTAATCATATAAGCAGTAAATCCATTCTACATAGAATGCATTAGGTGATGTCAAGATCTTATGGGTGATTCCATTCCTCTATTATTGGGTGGGTATGGTAGGTAGCAAGTAGTAGCAAAACCACATAAGAAAAGTCGCAAGAGAAAGTGACATGGGATATGGGAAAGCTTCTGACCTATAATCACTTCAGCCTTGAAGCTTAATAATCAATTAGAATTTGTTTTCACTTTTCACCAATAGTACTTAACAGTACTTAACCAAGGGATATGTTGAAGGCTATGTACCTTTTCACCTATAATCACTTCTGAGTATTTTTAATTAATTTTTTCTTTTTATCAGAGCAGGTCTGTCGGTGGAAGAAAAGTTCTCATAAGAAATCTCTATATAATGACGTGAAGGAAAGGGGAGGTAGTAGAGGAGTTGTGTTATTGGTTTTCTTTCCACTTCACTTCCAAGCAGGGGAAGAGAAGAAGAATAGAAAGAAATGGAAGCAAGAAGGTCGTCTTTGTCTCCCATTAATGCTCTTCTCTTCTTCTTCTTCTTCTTTCTCCTTGGGTCTTCTTCTGTGCATGGAATGATGCCCAATAAGCAATATAAGCCTTGTAAGGAGTTGGTCTTATTCTTCCATGACATTCTTTACAATGGCAAGAATGCTGCAAATGCAACTGCTGCCATTGTAGCAGCTCCACAAGGAGCTAACTTAACCATCTTGGCTCCACAAAACCATTTTGGAGATGTCGTTGTCTTCGATGATCCTATCACCGTCGACAACAATTTACACTCGCCGCCGGTAGGCCGTGCACAAGGCCTCTACATCTATGACAAGAAAGACACTTTCACTGCTTGGCTAGGGTTCTCTTTTGCATTGAACAGCACTGACTATAAGGGGACCATTAACTTCATGGGAGCAGATCCAATACTGGTGAAGCAAAGAGACATTTCAGTGGTCGGTGGTACTGGGGACTTCTTCATGCATAGGGGAGTTGCAACAGTGATGACTGATTCGTTGGAAGGAGATGTCTATTTCCGGCTTCGCCTTGATATCAAATTCTATGAGTGCTGGTAAAGAATCACTGAAGTGTTTATGTTGCATGTACCTATGATTAGGTGATGATATATGTCTTTTTGCTTCTATAATTGTACCGCCGTTCACTTTTAATGGCAGCAAGTGGGAGAGAGGTCATAATCTAACCGTACATGCAGTGTACACATACATTTAGGTCATCTGGTCTAAGAATAAACTGGGTTTCGCTCGTAAATTGTTGTCATTTATATATGAGTCTATGTTTTCTAATTTTTTGCAAGTTTTAATCCTGAAATTTTCTATAACTTAATAGAGAGCAATTATGTTATATGGTGTACAATGCCATTTCTGTTCTTTCCTTGAAAAAACGATCGACTCTTATATGAGGACAAATTTGATACGATCACAATCTCAATGGAACCAACTTTAAGCATTTTTTTCCCCTCTGTTTAAGCATCTAACTATTCAGTCAACACCAAACTACTCTTAGCACTCCCATTCTCATCCTTTTTCCGGTTTTGGTTATTAGTAACTTCACTCAATTCATTAGGAATTCACAGTAATCACCTTAAGGCTGCGATTGGTATGCATTCCAGGTCGATTTATCATTGAGATGATAAAAATAATCAAAATGCGAAAAATGATCTAGAATTCATATGAAACACAACCCAAGAGTTTATAAGCAATTTCCTAACTCCTATAAACAACTGGCCGCCTGACAACCCTTATAAATCTGACACATGGGATCACCGACATCAAGTTAGATTCCAAATAAAGAGATGGCGAGAAGTATACATTATTGGACTAAATTTTCCTTCACCCATATATAACTCCTCCTTTATTAGTGATGTAACATTGTGGTTGGACATCTGTGTCACCATTAACTTCATATATTTTTTTAGATAAGGTCGAAACTATCCCTTTCCATACCAATTCGATGAAATCAATGGTCATGAGTTCAAGATAATAGAATTCATCTTTCATCATGGTTCAATGGAAAATTTGATCCCAAATTATTGTTCAAAGAAGAAGAAGTTTCAAATAAAGTCCCCTTTCCCACTTCTTGAAAGAGGAAAACAACTTTGACGCCATGAAGGGCCCAACCAACCAATAGAAATAGATAACCAGTGATGCACCCCTTCTTAGAAAAAAATTATTGAGAGATACATGAAGCCACCATGAATGATCATGATATTCCTTTATATTTGGATTCGATTTTCTTTTAGAACCTTGCCCCACCACTTAAGAAAAAAAGGTTCACATGGTCACCACCCTACTTTCCTTCTCATCTTTCCTTCCCCCAACTTCAAAGTCTTCAACAAGTGGATTTACTTAGAGAAGACTTCCAAACACAAGATTCAGTGAATGAGTAGGGCAATATGCACTCAGCTGTTAGTCTTCAACAGCTCTTTCTTTCTTTCTTTTTTTTTTTTGTGAAATTTTGAATTCATATTCATTCCCTGCTCCTTACCAACTAGATATTTTGAAATCTGTCAGAATTGAAAAAGAAAATTCCTGCCCATCCAACCGGGAAGTTGCTGCCGTTTCTAGCTTTACGGCTAACGAATGTGCGGATAAGTTCGCTTGAGCTTGTGAGAAAGAGTCATGCTAGCCTAAGATCCTTAACCTATAGGAGTATTAGAAAGAAAATGTAAACTAGCTAATCATCCCGTTTTTCCAGTTTATATGATATTAGGGAAGCAAGCTCCCTCATTGAAAGATTGGATTGGTAAATTAACTTGAGCCCATAGGTATTCTACTGTGCCGGTCCACGTCTGAGGTAAGATCCAATGGCACCCACCACCCTTATTTATTATTGTATCTGGTGGTCTGGATCACTTACCATATTTGTACACTTTTAGGTTAGAGTAAGAAGATTGATCTGGATCCAAATTTTGTGTTTTGAATACTTGGCCTAGAGTGGCACAAAAGAATAAAATATTGTTTTTGAAGGCAATGAGCCAAATAGTATGGACAAAGAAGATCAGGCAAACTCATTGTCTGCTACTATTATAGGATATGATTCAACGTGTGATAATTTCATCAGATTAAAAAAAAAAAAAAAGTGTGACATCTTTGGTTTCTCTCTGTATATACCAGATTCAAATTAAAAAATTATCAAGAGGGGTAAAAATGGTCATTTCACATACCTATTCAATAAATATGTAGTTTTGAATAATGATATAATTACAAGTTCTTTACAAATTATTTTAAAAACTCTTTTTTATTCTTAAATTAAATAACTTTTAGGAATTTGATAAAGGACAATAAAAAAAGTCCTAAACTTCTCACTTCACCATTTAGATGGCGCCAAGATGCACACAACTCACCCGAAAAAGAAAAAAAAAATGCATCCAATTCATGGATTTAAGTATCAGTATTGTATTGACTATATTGATTAATATTTGATACCAATACAAGTATTGATGGTATTGACCAATAAGTGGGTTTTAGTTTTGAAATCTGCTTGGTAAAATCGATCCATATCAATATGGATATCAGTATTGATATTGGCTCAACAACGATCAACGACCTCATTCCTGATTGACAACCGGTGTTAACCGAAGACTGGCCAAACTAAAGAGAGCCCAAAGAAGAGGGACTAAGCTCTCTCTACAGAGTGGGGTGGGAAATGTTCTCGCCACAGAAGCCAAGTGGTTCACGGCTGAACAGTTACGGAGGGAGTTCAAAGAGACAATTAAGTCAAAGTCATGTCGGACTGTGAGAAAAGGGAGGTTCGGAGGATCTACCACGTCTAGTCTATTCCGAAGGTGCAAGATAGGTTCCCGATTGAAAGAAGTCCAAAAGTTCATTCAAATAAAATAGGTTCCATTCTGAAATGAATTTCCACGTGTTGAAAAGCTGTTTCCTTTCTCAGCCGTCTTCGGCCTCCAAACCCTTCCATGGCCTGACTTCCTACACCTACCTGGTCTCAAGCATTCCTCTCTCACTTAATCAATGCCCGGGGGTGCCCCTCCCTGGTCTCAAGAACTCGAGCTCCCTCACTGCACTAAAGGTTCAAAAACTCCCCCTTTGACTCAGGAGGATAGCCTTTTTCTGCCTTATTGATATTGGCTCAACAACGACCAATCTTGTGAACTAAAACCTCGCCCCAATTACTAAATATTGTATTTTATATTCATTTCCATGTAATGGTATCTTTGTAATTGTATTATAACTTTGAATCATAATTTGAACCACTTTCTTTGATTTATTTTGGATAATTAGACTAGTTTTCCTGTGTCTAAGTGGCTTGAGGTACATAAACGTGTGGGGCAGGGTAGGTACTAAAATTCTATATGAGTTTGTGAACTTTAAGGTGTTGGATGAATAGTCGTCCATGGGTTTAGTAAAAAAAAATTTCCTATTAAAATTTGACATTTGAGATAGATGTTGGATCCTCTATTACTCTTATCACTCGGACTAATCCATATATACTTTTAAGTGGCAAATAATGAGATGTTTTGCTTTTGAAATCGGAATACTATATTGTAGTTCAAAGTTTGTTAAGTCGGTCAGGTAGACTTGATAACTAACGAGTTTATTTATGGAGCCATATCATATGTGTACATATTGTTTATGGTGTATGACGTCGTTGACGTGGGGCATGTAATGTGGCTGAACTTCACACACTCCGCTTATGTGTTGTTAGTTGAAGCCTTAAAGTAGGAACCTGTCACCCACCCATATAAGAACATTAGGTTATGACATCTGTCTCATTTGTTGCCATAAAAATTTAAGAGTTTATGAAAAAGCATTTATATAAACAAGAAAGACTCGGTACTGATACGTATCGGTGTATATCGTGCCCTATCGGTCGATATGTATCGTATTGGTAGGTATCGGCACAATACATATCAATACGCTACGGGGAATTTTAGACCTCTTTTTGTATATCGGCGTATCGTACGTATTGTGTCGTGCCGTACCTTATCGGTACTGATACGTACGATACTCTACAATACGAACTTTTGAAAATCTAAAAATTCCTGAGAGTATAGGTACGTATCGGTACCATATCGATACGTATCGAAGGTATCGTGCAGTATCGAGCCGTATCGTATCGATACGGTACGATACGGCTACTCAAGTGTGAATTTTTTGTTGTTTGAAACAAATACTTCACACTCTCACCAACAGTTTTCTATTTTTTGCTTTTTTCTTCCCCTTTGATTCACACACCTTTTTGGAGACTCAAATGGTAGATTGAAATAGACATTGTAGAAGTGAATGGTTCAAAGAATGAGAGAAACATAATCCAAGAAGAACCTTGAACTTAAAAGTTGAAACATTTGAATAGTAAGTTCTTGAATCTTTACTCACTTTTTTCAACTTTAACCTTAGATTTTCAAGTTTTTTTATAAATCTAAGGTTCATCATACTTAGAATCACATTTTGTGCATTATTATTACATGAAATCATTGGATTTATAAGGATTTACAAACTTTTTTCAAGAGAAAATGAAAGTTTCAATTTTTTTCAAATTTCTTAGATCTACTCATGCTCAATGGTTAAAAATGTTTAGATTTTTTATATGTTATGTAAAAACAAGTGTTCTCCAACTTCCATGGAAATTTTTGATTTTTCTCAAAAAAAAAAAAATTTTTTTTTTAAATTTTTTATTCAAAAATTAATTTAAAAAAAAAAGAAAAGAAAAATCCCCCCAACTTTTTTTTTTGAAGAAAATTTAGTTCATTAAACTCTTAAAAATAATGTCATAACTTATAATTACTAAATACATGATTTCAAATGAAACCCACATTTTTTCCCCAAAAAAGTGAGGGTTTCAATATTTTTTTTTAATTTCTTAGATCTACTCAAATATATTGGTCCACACTTTGTTTATTTTTTATATGTTCTTTAAAAACATTTAATCTACAACTTCTATAAAAAAAATTTAATTTTTCTACAATGAATGGAAGACCTACTACCATAAATATTTCGACTGGGGTAAATATTGTGTCTATATTTGACAAGTGCAGAATATCATCGTAGTTGCTCCTATTGAAGAAGAAGGTCCTGGCCAAGGATTTGAACCACCACGACACTCTTCACGGCACTCATCATAGTGGCAATGGCAATGAGGAAAGAAAAAACTGTAAAAAACTCAAACCTCATCATTTTGAACATTTTCAACTCAATATATTTGTCTATTAATACGATACCTTCTACTTAAGTATTTATGCATTCTACATGTTATATATAGTTTTTTTTATGCAAAAGTGTATAAAAATGTGTTCCTTATCCATTTATGTGAGTATCTTTATCGTATCTTAGCGTATCTTTAATACGATACGATACACTCCGATACGTATTTTAATTTTGACCGACCGATATGGTGATCGATACCGATACTTTAATCCTTGGTGGTATTATAGTGACCCATGGATTAATTAGGGTCCAGGATCCGGACACCCTAGGTATCAAAAAAAGAAAAATAAAAATCACTTAATGGTACATGTCTATATATATACACAGACACTCATGAATAGATTGGTGAGGTGGTCTCAAGGCCTGTCGACTTTACGCGAAAAAAAAAAAAAACAGACTTTAAAATCTTACTTCTTGTCGGAGAAATTTGTTAAAGTTTCTCGTCTTGGTAAGGAGAACCTTGGTGGTAAACAAATATAAAAATTTCTAATACATTTGGTTCATCAACGGGGTCCATAGCTCAGTGGTAGAGCATTTGACTGCAGATCAAGAGGTCACCGGTTCGAACCCGGTTGGGCCCTATTTAATGAAGTTATTTTTTGTCATTTGAGGAATTTGTGGGACCCAACATGGCTCCACTTCGGGCCCATCTTGTATCGTAATGCTTATTAAGATATAAACGGTTTGGATCGAAGATACTGATTATTGGCTTTGGCAGTAACGGTGGGAGTGAACTGCCGTGCGCAGATCCTCAATAACTAAAACACATCACAAAATACAAATTTCACAATTTTGGGACTAGTTTCTGCCTGGTATCGAAAACCGGCCTATTATCTGGTTCTTTACTGGACTGGTCTTACAAGCGGATACGCAAGTCATCAACTTCTATGGATGGATATAAAGCGGTAGCTCTGAAACGTAAGCCAGGGAAGACGAGAAAGTTAGAAACACAGTGGGGGAGGCAAACGGTTCAGAGAAAAAATGAAGACACCAACGCTTTCCTATAAGAGCATTTTCTGGACAAATTTGCAACCTTCACTTTCAAAACCTCTGCAATTATTTCATTTTTCTTCTTTCCTTTCTTCAATTCGTTGCTCGCAGAAGAAGAAATTGAAGCACTTGGATCGGAATTTCAGTCTCATTTCATCAAGGTTGATTCGATTTTCCCTCCTTTCTTCTTTCTTCTTTCTTCTTCCGGTTTCAGTGAGATTTGGTACTATTTTGCTTGGATTTCTAACTTCGAGTTTATTTCACTGTTCTTCTTCGAATCTCTGAGCTCTCAGAGGAATGTCTTTCGATCGGTCGTTTTTTATTGATGTTGCTAATGCTTGGAAGTGAATTTATTCTAGGGTTTGTGTATGTAGTTGTAATAGAGTGAAGAACCGAACAGAGAGGAAGTGTTTAGATACTAGGGAAGCGTTTCGGTTTCTAATGACAAGTACAAAATGTGTGCAGGCATTCAAGTCAGTGGCCTCAATGTATAACTCTAGACGACCGCTGGTCAGGGAACCTCCCGCAGACGGCTTCCCCCGTTGCACGCAGCATTGTAACTTTTTCCTCAATACCAGTATTCTTTTATTTATTATGCTTTCTAGTTCAGAGGAATGGTTATATTATTTTTCTTTCAATTCATGAACAATATATATATATATATATATATCATCAATTGTTGGCTTGTAGAAGTGAATTGTTGCACTATATTTAATTTAATTAGACAAGCAATTTACTGGGAATAAGTTTATTAGACATCACCAGCTAAAAAAGTTTATTAGACATGATAAAAAAAACTATCAACAGCATTATATTAAAAATTCGAGATAATTTATATAACCCATGAAATCCATGACCTACAGTAAGATTCATAGTAATTAAGTCTAAATATTTATCTGACGATTATAAGGCTGAGGTGTGATTAATGAATACTCTCATGATTTAAGATTAATTTCAATCCCCTCTCTGTTTGTAACGATTTGGTTAGTAGTTTTAACCGCTCATTAGGCTGAGGCATGATTACTCACAAGATTTAAGATCAATTTCAACACTCTCTCTGTTTGTAACCATTTGATTAGTAGTTTCAACAGCCAATGGAAATAACGGTATGCTCCGATGTATCCTAGTCTATTGGTTAACTACCCAATATGTTGCTGACTTAGAGTTTTGAAAATATGGAAAGTAAAAGTTCAAACCAAAGGGTTGGCCCAAGGTTTGGAAGCCAAAAATTGGCTTTAGACATCCTCTATTTATGCATCCAAAGGCATAAGTCATATCTCTGACGAAAAGGTACAACTCTTCAAGAAAAGAGGCCACATGTATGTTCAAGTAGAAATGACAAGCCCGCATAAAGTAAAAGAGGATTGAGACTTAAGCATATTTAACTAATTTTTAAGACATAATGAGATATAAAAAAATATCAATCACTCTTAAGTACAGTCTGAACAACATCCTATCACATATTAGGTTGAATATAAACAGAACTTGGTAGGTCGTAATAGGATATCTCTTATGCCAAAATTGGTGGGGGCTGAATTCCCGGATGTAATGTGAGGTGTCTTTCAGTGTTGGATTCTGCTTTTTTGTAGCATTCCAACTCCTCAGTGTACAGATATATATATATATATATATATAGATTTTTTTTTTTTGGGTACAATTTGAATAAATTCTCCTACCCTACCCACCTTTAAAAAAAAAAAAAAAAAAAAAAAAAAACTGCATTTTTGTCATCGTGTATTGAAATGCAATGAAAATTGGGATTCAATGGTTATGGCCATCTCATAGCTATGAGATTTAAACTTTGCAGTAGGAGTTTCCTGGATGGAACCTGTCAAATGGTGGCTCTTCCTAGTGCACCACATCTGCACTGTTTGGGCAGCTATTCTTGTGGTAGATTATAGAAGACCTCACCTTTCCCCAACTGGAAAATTACATCCAGGTGCTGGGAAGTATATATGATTTTCATTTTTATATTCATTCCTCTAAGGTTTTCACCAACTTGTGATGGTGCTTACTTGGTTTAAGAGTTATGCTGAATGGCCTCAATATTTTTCTTTCTTTATCTTTTTATTAAATGTGTATTTGGATTGAAATTCTTCTGCCAATTTGTATAATAATATCATCTGTAGTTCCAATTACGGGTCTTTCCTTACTAATGTTTGGATGAATTTTAATGATCATTTAGTTAATTTGTTCAGATTGTATGATACTCTGACTGGATAATCTATTCAATTCCTCTGGCAATTATTACTCTAACATCATCTTTAGTTCAAAAGCTGAAGTTTTTGCCTTTGTGAACTAATAGTGGTGATGATGATTAGTAGTCGTCATCTAACAAATATAAGTTTTTCCAGATTTTATTATACCCTGACTTGCTGAACTGTGCTATCCCCATTCACTGATATATTGTCTCATTGATGAATGATATACTATATCCTGGTTTCAGGAGAGCATATTTCTTGATAACAAGAGTTCCATAGAATCTTCGAGATGGATGCAAGTTAAGGATAATTTTCTTCTTCTGGGTAAAACTCGTATTAGTTCAAGAAGTCAAGATGATGTATCAACGTCTTTCAACTGCAATGATGCCTCAGACTTTGATACATTATTTCATAGATGGCTGAAGTTTACACTACTCTTTGGGTTGCTCATGCTGCAAGGCTCTCAACAGGCAGTGGCTGGTCCAGAGTTTGCTAGTGCGTTGCAGCCATTTCCTTATTTGGGGGATCTTGGTGATATTAGCACAGGTTTTGCTTCAGTTAGGAAAATCTCTTTGTAACTTTTACTGCCAATCTTTTAGTTATAGTAGGCAAAGCCTAGTCATTCTCGATGCATTATTATCTTGAGGCTTTCCAATGGCTTTCTGTTAAACTGTGGTTGTGCCCTCTTTAAGTCACCCACCCAAATTTTGAAGTTTTCTGTCTTGATACACTTTATTGCATTCCTTCTTTCTAATATTTCCATGAACAGGGATTACAATGTAACCAACACCAGACTGTAAATCTTATGAAACATTTTTCTTCTTGTCCTTAAAATGATATAAATAGAATCATTAGTTCATGCTACATCATTTCTATTACCATTTTTGCACTTTGTCTGGACTTTGTTTCAGGCTAAATGAATGCTTTCACAAAGGAATATTGGCATTCATCTTTTTTCATTGCTCTTTTTTTTTTTGGTGGGTTGGGGGAGTGGATGTATACTTTCATGCATCAGTTCTTTATTCTTTTACTGAAAACTGATAAGAATCAATACAGTTGAAAGTTCTTATGTGGACATAATATCTGAAGTTGGGAGTACTGGAGTAAGACCAGCTTGCAGACATTCTACAGGTTCTTGGAGAGTCAAATACTTTTTTCAGTAGGCATTTCTGGAGGTTGATCTTTACTCGTCAACCTACAGGTCAAAGGGGATAATTCTATAAATTTTCTGTGGCAGTGATTGCCTATTGATGTCATAATGCTATGCTTAAATAAATCCTGACAAAGAACTCAAATATGTGTGTTCCTATCCAAACTTCCATTATGTTCCAATCTTTGAATGCACTTACTAATGTTACCAATGTTGTCCTATTATGTTGCAGGCTTTCCTGCTGATATTTTTCTCTGAATTGGGGGATAAAACATTCTTTATTGCGGTAAGGATGCATCAATTGATAGTAGCTAGTGGTGAAACATGATCAAGTTCATTGAGGATTTTTCACCTTCCTATAGTTTCTGAATCGGGACAACTTTCTGTGTATATGTATATTTGCATGCATATATTTTCTGTTAAAATGAATTTTTTAGGCAGTGGTTTTAAATCTGTTGTTCGTAATCTCTAAGCCTAATATTTTTATTGGAAGAGTTTCTCCCTGGTTTCTTTAGGTGTTATGTTCTCTTGTTTCCAGTTACCTAGTACTTGATTTTACTTGACCTACCAGTTGGATGTTTATATATCCTCAATTAGAGATTGTCAATTCCGTCTTACTTCTCAAAAGGCCTCCAACAATAGCAGTAACATTTCTTATCCAAATCTGAACCCCAGCCATATAAGACAATTAAAAAGGCCTGATTTGCGACTTAAGCCACACTTGAAGTGTTAGTTTCAAGACTCAAGATCAGGTTGTTCGTGAGCTGAAGAAATTTAGTGCATAATAGTCATGACTCAGCTCATTTAATGAGTTACTAGTATTTTTTGAAAACCGGTTAGGATCCAATGTTTGATGGACTGGTGATGGTTGTGTCACCCATTCAGACAGTCTAATGATAGTCTTATTTAAATGAGTAGCACTGTTGAGCCTCGGCAGGACCGTCCAGTATAATGGTCCATGAAAACCATGGTATCAACTACGAGCTTAGATCATGTCCTTCTATTTGGGTGGAGAATGTAAGATTTCTAAAAGAGAAGAATTTCTAATTTTATGTTCAAGATGGATACTGATGCCTTCTGTTTTGATTTTTGATTTCATTGACAGGCACTTTTAGCAGCCAGGAATTCTGGGGCCGTTGTTTTCATTGGAACCTTTGGTGCACTTGTGTAGGTTTTCCTTTCTCCCCCCAGTGATATCTGGCATAGTTAAAATGTTTGTTGCATCCACAATCTCATGTTATTATTTTCTTCTATGCAATGTTATTCAACTGAGTGCAATGATTAAAGTGAGAAAACAAGAAATAAGTTACTAGGTACTTCAAGACAAACTGTGAAGTAAGAGGATGTAGAAGATACCATGAAGCATCACACATTAGGATGCACGAATCCTTGATCTGTGGATGAATACCCATATGGCTTCCAGCAATGCAAATCCACCATAAGAAGTTTTGCTTGGGGAGACACCTATCCACAAAAGAAAAGAGGATCTAGGTGACCAAGGAATATGTACATAAGAGTCCCGAAGAGCACCACACATTGTGCCACATTGCCCATACCTGTGGTGATGAATTCTAGCCAAATTGGCTTCCTCTCTTGTCAAAATAAAGCTCTTCCTGTGCACAAAACTGTGATGGTTGGTATTGCAAGGGGAAATGTGTTACATTGTGGGTCTTATGGTTTGCTTGGACCACGGAACCATCCTCATGTCATTGATACGAGTTAAATATCCATTCATTACTCAGAGTTATTATTGACTTATTGCAAGCCGATAAATCATGCAAATCTTGTTCTGGCTTGGACTTCTGTCACTTTTAAGCCTGAAGTCTCCTCGAGTGTTGATCAGGTTACCCTAAAGTTCTAACTGAATCTATTGATCTGGCTTAACCAAGATACCCAGAATCCGGTTTTCCAACCACTGGTTGGACTTGAAAATGGTGAATTGCATCAGAATTCACCATGTTTAATTCCCTAAGTTTGATAAGGGAACTCTATGTTACATGAGAAATGATTGCGAGGTCATCCAAATAATTGACTTCTATGCTCTACATAAGTAGGACCTTGGAGATATTTCTAGACTTGAGAACTTTCTAGCTTCAAGGTACTTGTGAGAGCGAGTGAGTTGTCTATGTGAGGGACTTTGGGTGATCCCTTTAGTGAATTATTCTCTAAGTTCTTTTGTGTGGATGTGATTTCGATTTTGGCTAATTTCTGAGTTCTATGTCCATTGGGTTCTCATTCATTATTCTTGGTCAGGTTGTAGAAGGAACACAGTGTCTCCATTAAATGTTTACTTTACCTTATTTCATCTAAACAAAATGTCATTGTTTACCTCATTTCATCTTAGAAAATAAATAAATAAAATGGCAACAGTGCATGAGGCTCCCAATACTGCAGGGTCTGGGGGGGCAAATGTACACAGCCTTACCCCTGCTTTGCAGGAGAGGATATTCCAAGTTTCGACCCTGTGACCAACATGTTGCAATAGTGCAACTTAACCATTGCGCCACAGGCTCACCCACTTTTCATTAAATGTTCTCCATGATGACAAGTGCTTAATTTTTTCACAAAGCGTTCATCTGTCACAACAAAATTTTCAATTTCCTTTTTAGTATAAACACATTTGGAAACCTTACCTGCATGATACTGGACAACTGTTTGCCCGATAAAGCTGCTACGATATTGTTAGTTGAGGAAAACGTCACTCTGAATTTGGTCAGACAAGTTCTGAATTTATTTCTCTTCAAATAGATATTGAGAAGTTTGAGATGCTTTATATCTTGTAATGTGCCTTTGTATCATGTCCAGGGCAATGACTATCGTGTCTGTTGTTCTTGGCCGGACCTTCCATTATGTTGATGACATCCTTCCATTCAGGTACTTTGCTTTGCTCCTTATGCATAATTGGAGGTAGTTAAGTGTAAATCTGCCGTTCCTACGTGGCAGCTACTGAGGATGGTCTATTCATTGCTAGTCTTGCACAGTTGGACATAGAAGGTGGTTAGGATGGATTATCTATTTCTCTCTGCAGGGTTGTCTTTGTGTACAAAGCTGACCTAATTTGGATCTCTTCATTTGGACGCATAAAATAGTCTATCTTCAACAACAACAGCAACAATAACAACAAACTCAGCCTTATCCCAACTTAGTGGGGTCAGCTACATGGATCCATAAAAATAAAAAATAAAAATAAAGAGTCCACACAGAATTGGGTGAAAGGAGAGATGAGAAAACGAAATCTGATGACACCAATATGGGGAAGGGAATCTATTCATTCAATACATCAAAATGGTTTATCCACCCCTTAGCATGTGAAATGTGTATAGAGGCTACTTTGTAGACCATCCTTGGCGTTTCGTTTCTAATTAATGGGTAAATCATTGTGGATCGTCCTATGCTTTACTCCTACTGAAATTTTGTGAATACTATGAAGTGTAATTCTTGAACAAATCTGTTGCTTCTCAGATTTGGTGACATTGATTTGCCTGTTGATGATATTGCTGCAGCTTTCCTCTTGGTAATTCCAATCATCCTATTTGGCTCAGGGCAATGAACAAAACACACACCTACTCTTTCTTCTATTGATAATTTGATGTAATTATGCCAAATGTGCAAAAGCTCAACAACATAAACGTGGAAATGTGATCTCACTGTTTTCTTGATTGAAAGAAATATCATGAGTGTGCCAATTTAATTTGACAGATATATTTTGGAGTCACCACATTGCTTGATGCCGCCTCAAGTGATGGTTTGAAGGCAGAAGAAGAACAAAAGGAGGTGATATATACACTAAAACTCAATTTGAGATGTATATGGATTTATGTCTGATGCGTAAATGTTTTTGCATTTTTTCTATTGAAGCCAATGCATATGGATTCATTTATAAACAAGGGAAACAGTTCCCCATATTGATTGTGAGTGTTTCCTCTCTACACTCGACCTCTTTTTAGCAACTTGGAGGCTGTAACAGCCAATTGGATAGGCCATTTGAGCATTAGAGTCATCCAAGTAGCCCCTTGCACCTCCCCTTTGCATAAACAAGGGTTGAAATTGTTATTATTATTATTATTATTTTTTAAATAGAAGAATGGGGAAACAAATGTCTCAATGTAGACACATCGCAGTTAACTACTACCTGCAATTTACCACATACCTGGAGGTAAGAAGATGATACCCATTTTTTTTGGGTTGGGGGGGGGGGTGTTTGGAATTGAGCTATTTAAGATTGTTGGTCAACTATAGGTTTACCTATCGAATTTTATGAATATAACTTATTGGGGAGCTTTCACCAAAAAATGTTTTTTTTTTTCCTTTGTTATTCGGGAGCTACTCTTTTAAATGCAACCTGATTATTCCCCAGGTGAGAGTCGTGAGACTAGTGTTATACTGGTAGACATATTTGATGACTAATCATGTCTTTGATCAAACAGGCAGAGCTAGCGGTTTCTGAATTTTCAGGAAATAGTGACGGGATCGTAGCTGCTGCTAATACTGTCATAAGCACTTTCCTACTGATTTTTGTTGCTGAATGGGGTGATAAATCATTTTTCTCCACGATAGGTGAGCCTGAAAATATGTGTCTTGGCTTATCGCCTAACCATGCCTAAAGAGAGATTACGAAAGGATGGAAAGAAGCATACTAGCTTCCTTGTCAGTATGTTGTACATTGCACACATTTCACTATTTTAGAGACTTTCTCGCCATTTGGTGGTAGTGTCTATGCTTGGTTAAAAAGTAACTTGTTTGGATGATGTTGATGAGTCATCAAGTTGACTTTTTTCCGGACTATTTACTGTCTTTTTGGCCATCCCAGAAAAATGCCTGGGGGATGTTTCAGATCCATCCCCTGTACTTTGGTGCAAGAGTTGATGTGTATAACATCATAACAAGCTGCATAGCTACATCCTGTCTTGATGCTAAACTATTCCATCCGGTCCTGGTACATTTAATCTCTTTCCTTTTGCAGCACTTGCTGCTGCTTCTTCACCCCTGGGAGTCATTGGCGGAGCACTAGCAGGTCATGCTGTTGCAACTTTGGTAAACTATTAAAACTTCATTTTTCAGCTTCTGTCAGTCTTGTAGAAATGGCTCATTCTTTGTTTTGTGCTGATGTTTTAAGGTAGACATGAAGCCATGTTATTGATTCTCTTTTGCAGATTGCTGTTCTGGGAGGTTCTTTACTGGGGACATTCTTATCAGAGAAGGTGACCACCAACTTGCTCTTAATCTCCACCATAGCAGAAGCATAGGGGCCTAATTTTATTATTTGTTCCCAAAAGAATGCTTTCCTGCATTTTCTTTTGGTCATTTTTTTACCTACGGGGGTTTTTTTTTTTG
>NC_056562.1:36071704-36090259 GCF_013358625.1 Macadamia integrifolia
GGGGGGGGGGGAGGTGAGGTCCAAGAGGCTCGAACTCAAGACTGCCTTGTGAGCATGGGCTTATCACACCATGCTTCACCAACTGCGCTAGGCGGTTGTTCTCAAAACACTAATTTGTAAGGAAGAATACTCAAGTCAGTTGGGGAGGACTGGAGGGAGCTGGCTTCCTGCCTTAATGGCACAAGCCCATTAAGTAGTTCTCTCCAATGATGGAACACAAACAGTTAATGGATTACCGGCATCAAGGCTATAATGCATTCTTCTTTTATAGAATCGAACACTACAGATTCACAGTGAACACTCCACCCCCTGTGCCCCCCCCCAAAAAAAAAAAAAAAAAAAAAAAAATGTAGAAATGGTTGGACCCCATCAAATGTTGGGTCCAAACTAGCCATCCTCTCGTTGGTCTGCTCTTATGTGTATCCACAAGGGCTGGGAGGGCATTCTTCCTCAGGCTTCGGAAATTGTATGTTTATTCTTCTCCTACTGTTATTTTTAATAATGCTTTGAATATAAATTTTCTTGAGATAACTCTGTATGTTTTTAGTGCCTTTACAGGTGGTTGGCTACATGGGAGGTACTCTATTCTTAGTCTTTGCGGCGGTAACATTGATTGAGATAGTTAATTAGAGATTAGGTTTGACAAATCTCGCATCCAAAGTGGAATATGTTCGGTTAAATTTCACTAGCCAACAACTGTATCATATGGTAGAAATGGGTTGCATATGGAAGATTTCATGATTTTTTTTTTCCCTCTCTTACCTCTATCGCTTGGATGCCTTATTATTATTAAGACATCGGCATTGCCTCGATGCTTATTAGGCGGCAAAATCTAGGGATCAAGCTTGATGATTTGTGTTAGAAGCTAATACTGTGCATATGCATTGTGGTTCTACCGAAAAAAAGTATACTCATATTGGAAAAGCAAAAGCACTATATGCATAAATCACTGCACCACATGACAACCCATCTCCATCTTTGTGTGTTCCCCCCCGTTAGAGCAGTTGAGGAAAATTAATTTTGTTTACTCCTTGTTTATATAGAATAAGGACTAGTAAGCGTCCACTCCGAAAGACCAAAAAATGTGGGAGGGGGGATCCAGGCAGGACTGTCTGGAGAGGGTTTTCCAGGTAGGCCTTCGTTCTACCACGATGCAGGTTAGACAGTGCTGTATAATTTATTTTGTGGAACGGTTATCCTCCTTTGTTGACATGTCAAATGTCATTCTAATCGGAGTAAGTCAGCTTAAATTATTGGAAAATTGATGGCTAAAAAATACAGGATGTATGGATATACACGGGGAATTTGATTGAATTTGAGCATGAGATTTGACATATTGAAAATTCAGATCATCTCTTGATATCTTCCCCCAGATCTACACTCTCATTGGCTCCCACGTTGCTGCAGGGGCATTTAATCAAGCATATTTATTCTTAGCCACACACTGAGGATTTTTGCTTGCCTGGGTGTGTGGGTTTGGGGAAGATAAACAGCACACAATTAATATATATATATATATATATATATATATATAAAAGATCACTCACAATCATTGTGCGGGTAAAATACCCCTGTTTTTCCTGAAGAAAATGGATTTTTATTTTTTTAATTTTTTTATCCTTGATCCATACTGTTCAATCAAAATGATATGGGTCAGGTATTGACTTGACAAGCTGATATGGATCGCCCATAGATACCAATACTTAGTACCATGTTCACAAAGTCACAATTGGGTTGGTTATACCAATTGGCATGGAGATACAACAGCATGTGGCGGCCACTTTGGTCCTTCGATGATGAAAAATAGTGAAGATCAGGGCATTGAAGGAAACGGTGGCTGATTCCACTTTGTGCAGCCGCTTTCATGACCTTTTAACTTAATTGGTCGTTGATCTTGCCAAATTTTTCAGAAGAGTATCTCTTAAAGATCTATAATGGTGAGGTTACTAGCGATGATGATAAATAGTGAAGATCAGAGCATTGACGGAAGCAGTGGCTGATTCCACATTGTGCAGCCGCTTATGACCTTTAACCCAATTGGGTCGTTGATCTTGCCAAAAACCTCAAAGAGTATCTCTTAAAGATCTGTTCTGGTGAGATTACCTACGAAGATGATGGTCAGTCCTCTGTGAACTTCGCTAAAGCTGCTCTGGTGCATATATTATTTGGGACTTGGATAGCCCCTGGAATTATAAAAAATGAAACTAAGGAGACATAACCCGCCTATAAAAAATGAAACTAAGGAGAGATTACCCGCCTTGTCGAACTCTGGAGAGATAAGTAATTCTATCACTCTCAAAACCCAAAAGAAAACACCAATAAAATTACTCTTAACATTCTAAAGAGTACCAGTTTTGTCCTCTCTCCAATGATGCAATTAAGATCACTTGGTAAAGGACCATCACCATAGAAAATCAAATTTATTGTAAACTCGCATGCAAAATTAGCTAATGAATCTACTGCTCGATTGTTTTCCCGAAATGAAAATGAGATGTGGGCTTCCAAAGAATCGCAGAGGTTGATAACTTCCTGAAATAAATACCAGTAGGTCCACAAATTACATGATCTTTGGTAATCAGTTTCACAATCAAGGAGGAGTCGGAATTAACATAAAAATGGAGAATGACGCAAGAACATTCTTGTTGTTTCTAATAATGCATCCCCACCACTAATGCCGGGATTCCTTTACTTGCACCATCCAATAATAGGGACTGGAGCCTTAACCATACTAATATGAGGATTTGCCTTAAATACTGGCAAAATAAGATCATCTCTCAAAAAAAGTGATTTAGAGAATTTAGTGGGATAAGCGATCTTAGGAGTACAATCTTTAATTTTCTCAATGATGGTAGCTGAGGCATATGAGCTTTCACCATGTCTTCGGCTATTTCTTTCTCGCCATATTTTGACTATTTTACTTTCATTCGTATTGATCTACTGATACAATATCAGCTAAGAATCAAGATCAATCAAGGCCGATACTGAATCCGATTCTTCAAACCATGTTGGAGGTTCTCTCTCTTTCTTTTTCTTAAACAAATGCTGTTGGTTTTGATTGGGTGTACAGATCCTCTGTAGCAAATCTAAGGGTTGGAAACACTGAAGTAGTGTTAGGGTATGGCAAATTGATTTGGTGAAAATTATCTCTAACGGGAAGAAATAGAGAGATAAACACACAATCATAAGAAATTGAAACCACATACTATCGGTACTCTGGCGTTGCGAGAAAATTATTTCAATAAATAAAGGCGTGAGTTTCCCACAAGGTCAATATACTAATTACTTCTTACATGGGATTATTTATTATTTATTTTCTTACAAATATCTTCGTGGCATCCATGAGAAAGTAAAAAAATTCTGGCCATCGTGCGGCGTCAGTGAGTAGTGTCGTCCTCAACTCCCCCTCTTCTTGGTAGATTTGGAAGATATAGTGGAGACATTATATAAGACTAATCTTCCACATGTCCCACCATATTTCCACCTTGGTATGCAACTTTCTAAGAGGATGAATTTATCAGTTTTCAGTTCGAAAGGCAAAGTCTCTGCATGCTTTCTTGATTATATAGCCACTACTAGCCACTACTACTTACCTTTATTATTATTTTTTAAAATTTTAAAAAAGATTTTCTAAGCGATCAGGTAGAGGTGTCAGTCGATCAATTCAATCTTATTTTGGTTGGCCTGGATTGATTTTGATAGGTCAAATCGAAATCAAATAATTAAGATAAAATTCGGTTTTGATTCAGTCTTGTTACAACTCACTAATGTGTTTTCCTATGCCTGTTTACTCAGAAAATCTTCTCACTTAAGAGTTTGTGACAAAGACAAATGCTTCCAGTTGTGTAAAAATAAACTGACTTTTATGGTCCACAAAATTTAACTATATGGTAAAAGATGTGGTAATTCTGGTTGATGGATACACAGTACACACTTCAAACAGACCACTCATCAATGGCTTGCCTCCCATGTAAGTTCATGTGTCTATAGTACTCCCACCATTAATTTCCCATAATTCTATAGCTTCAAAATTTTATTTTATCACTTGGCAAATCCCATTTGGGCGCTATAAATTTCAATCCTAATGACATGCCGTATGACAAATTTAAGCCAACCAAATGGACATTACATTTTATGGTATAGAGTTTTATGTAAACAGAAATTTTTTTTCCGTGAATGAAGATAATCTAACCATTAGAGTGTCATTATTGTCTCATCTAACCATCAGAATTCATGAATTAGAAAATTTTCGATTAAGAAGAACTTGATACTTTTTCTTTATAGGTTAATTCAAAAATTATAATTTCACAATAATCTTAATATCTGTCATGTGGCAGTTCAGCTGATACTCAAATCTTCACTTATATGATATCAGTTGCATCACCATTTTAGAGGATGATCTGAGTTAGAATTCAATTTGAAATGTGGTTATACTTTTTGGAAGTACAAAAATGATTTTTATAGTTAGCTTTTTGTCAATTAGAATGTCAATTGTCTGAGAGATATGGGATCCAAAACTTATCATTCAGCAGATTTAAAAGAGTAATCTACCTATCTAAAGGCCAGATTAAATATATGCTTTCCATCTTCTTATTTTTTATCAATAAAATATTTGGCAAAGATATGAGGGACTCATGTGATTCATGGTCCTTGACTGATCTGTTTTGGCATCCTCAACTACACACTAGTTTGTTAAACATTCTTGGGGTTTTGAGTGTCAGTTTAATGAGAAATCCAGAAGGATTCTTTGGAAGCATTTCGGAATATTCCATTTTTATGCTCTTCACTTTGCATTGAGCTCTGACTTGATTTGCGCTATTGTGCAGGCTGATTTTAAGGTTCTTGAGATTGGATAGCTGGGTTTTCAGATTTGAGAAGCTTATTCTAAGGTTTTTGGGACTTATCTGATTAGATCTGAAATTTAAAATCCTTGACACGTAGATCAATTAAAATAAAGTTTCATGTATATGATTTTCGTACAATAAATTTCATCATTAGATTCTCACCCCGTATTTTACATTATGGATAATATATTTTCTATTTATTATTATTATTATTATTATTTGGTTGAAATTTTCTAGTTCAATTCAAAGGTCAAAAGAGGTGGATTAAGAGATTCTCTTATCCATCGTGGGTAGAAAAATTACATTCTCAAACATTGTGTGTTCTTTTATTTATTTATTTTTGCATGACTTTGGGTTGCTTAGTCTTATAGAACTCTCAAGATATTTTTATTCTTTTCAGACATTAAATTGCTTGCTCTTATTAAATTTTTCGTATAACGCAATTATTTTTACACTGTTACAATCAATTAAGTATTGTAATGGTCTATAAATCTTATTGGAATATTCTCATTGATACCCCTTAAGTTGTAAATATTTTCGTCTTCACATATGCATTCCAAACACGTGCGAGACATTGAGAACTCTTAATAATGATATCATTGTAGGTACACTTTCAAATCTTTTTGTTATGAAAAAAAAAAAAAGAAACAAAAAACAACCAAATACATATCAGAAGAAACAAAGTGTACCATATCCTCACCTACCTTATAGTTCCATCTATTGTTTTTCACTTTTAAATCATTTTAAAAACCATTTTTAATCTCCAGCTTATAAAACATTTAGGAATAAGACAAGGCCAACCAAACTAAGGTTACATATTCTAAATACACCTATAGAGATTCAGATTATACTTTTAACTAATGTGAATAATCAAAAGGTGAATACATGAGAGAAGGAAAACCCAAAATGAATGGGTTTCTTAAAGGGGAAATTAAGAAGCGCACTGTATGTGCTTACTTCTTACAAGAATCTTTTATTTTTTTTTTGGTAAAAAACGGGTCTATATATTTATGCGTGACCAGCGCAAGGAGTCTGATTGGCATAGATCAGAAATCCAAGGAGTGGGAGAGGCCCAATCCATCCTGCATGTTAAGGAGGTGGCTTTCCGAGCTAAGGAGTCAACGACGCTATTAGTCTCTCTAGGAACATAATTGAATGAACAAGAAAGAAAAAAGGTAGCCAGATGTTTGATGTCCGTCCAAATGCCGAAAACTTCGAGTTTGGGATCCGCATGGTTGCTGCTTAGGATAGTGGCAAGCTGAAGATTATCTGTTTCCACTTCAATGTTGTCAATTGCTTTAGCAATATTATGTAAGAGCCCATACCGAATTGCAATTGCTTCTCCTTGAAGAATAGATGAGAAAGAAATTGGCTCAGAGATAGCAAACTTGGGAACACCTTCGAAATTTCTAAGAATAAATCCCACTAGTCTTCATCTTGGACATGGTAGCATCAGTATTGAGTTTATAAAAAGAGGGGCAGGGAGTACACCAATGTATAGAACGGTTAGAACCAATTTGTTGTGGATTATGAGAAAAAGGTGTATTGGGTGCATGGCTACTGCAAAACTCATCAAACTCTTTTTCAGCATATGAGATTATCTCCCTGGGTGAGCGATCTCTACCATTGAAAATGAGATCATTACAACGCAACCAAAGAGCCCAACAAATGTACGATGCCAGACCAGATATCTCATTCCCCAATTGCTTTCCTGCAGCTGAAAAATAACTTCACCCTTGAATCGTATCGATTAAATGAGGATCCTTGGATGGAGGGCTGAAACCCAATCTAGAACTATACCATACTACCTGAGCAAAGCTATAGTTGAGAAAAATATGATTTATATTCTCGTTCTCATATCCACATTGAGGGCAAGTTGGATTAAGAGGAGCATTCCGACGAATCAGAGCTTCAGCTGAAGGGAGACCATCAGAGCATGCTCTCCAAACCAAATGTTTATCTTACAAGAATCTAAAAGGTTGCTGGATGTCTCTCCTATAACAATAAGAAATACAAGAAACTCCCTACTTTCTTGAGATAGGCTATCCCAACTCAAGTTTTTGTCATGTGTTGTCAAATAGACAGTAACAAAATAAAGCTTTGAAAATATAGGGAATACAAGAAGGAATAGGGAAATACACAGAAGGCTTGAAAAAAATACAAAATCACATGCCAACATATGGGAGTGTATTTTAATTAAATAAGGTCCTAAATTATAGTAGTAATTTTTAGATATATGGTAAGACCACATCAAACGCAATCTAATTAACCAAATTTTTCCAGTTCCTTGAATCTACAAAAATTTCTATTTTGATTTGCATCTTCCATCAGTCCACCAAGGCTGACCACACAATACAATACAATGAACTTTAATCCTGAACCTTCCAATGAAGGATCCTTATAAAATGCCAATCGAATTCAAAGATAGGTCATGGACTTTTTTTTAGCTAAAACAGCCAAAAAAAGGTCATGGAATGATCTCATTTTTTATTACTAAGAAGATCATGTGGGTCCATTGCTCCATGGCACATATGCTGTTCTGATTAGAACAATTATGGGAATGCCAAAGAAAATTCAATGGTAGGCCATGACTTTTAGCTCAAACGATCAAAGAGAACATTGAATAACCTTATTTTTTTTGACCAAGAAGATCATGAGGGTCCATGCTCCATTGCAGAGATGCTGTTCTGATTAAAAAAAATAAAAAAATGAGCTCCATCAATCAAATATTTTATAACAATATATTTTTTAAAGAGAGTAGGGTTTATGGATGGGTCGGTTCATAGGGCATCTATCTACGACACACCTATTTGTATTGCATAGAGACAGGTAGACCCAAAGATCCCTTGTGCTCTTGTCTAGTTACAGATTCACTTTGAATTTATGAACATTTCAATTAAGGAAAAGAGCATGACAATATATTATAAGAAGAAAGTGTAAAACAATTTCTAAAAAAAAAAAAAGAAGTGTATGATAATAAATAAGAGGATGTATGATTGAATTTAATTATCGAATAATAAGTGATTAATCTAGACCATTCTCTAGACATCCCAATGGTCCAAATTGTCTCCTCACCAATCCACATGGCACAATTAGGTGAATCATTGACAATGTTACGTGACTACTAAATAATTATTAGTAGGAATACAAGAGAGAAAATAGGAGAAAAGGAATAGGATGGGATTGCCTTAGTGTAATTGGGAGGTTGTTAACGTCGGTTTTGGCTAATTAGAAGGGAGTCAACCTCAATTTCTTAAGAAAAATTTTAAGGATTAAACTTCTTTATTTTCATTCCAATAGCATCCTATTATATAGGTGCATAAGAGAAGTTATCCATAACTAACATAACTCCTACTAGCGCCACAACTCCACGAACACATTATAACTAATCACGATGGCCCACAACACACACTCAATAAAAAAAACTTACCATTAATCCATGTTTGACTCAACCACTTAATTCTAACTAACCCAAAATAATAAAATACTATTCTATTTTACTGTGCAAGGGTTGCACGTAACAAATTCTTCCTCCATAAGTTCAATCTTGCTCTCAGGATTGAAACACAAATATAATTCATATTTTTAATAGGATCCCAAATAAAAAATTTGTTGAAGAAAACTTCAATTTGGTAAAGAACTGCTAAAACAATAAGGAGATGAATCTTCAAACAAACAACCGAATCAATCTATGAGGAGAAATACTTGGCATCACCATATATCTTTCTATTGCATGACCAAGTATAAATATTCTCGTGTTGTAGTATTTCATTATCTAATTTTGTTCCTCTCCAATTATAATGATCTTTTTCAGACTCAAATCCTCTAGAGGTTCATTGGGCTCATCCAATAAGACTTCATGAGTTTGACAATGTGCTTCTTTCTTCATGTCTTTCAATTCGGTCAAGTTCTATTGGACACATTGATAAACTTTAGCCATCTTGTTAGAGATCACTATCATGTTCTGAACCAATGAGCCCATAGCTTCAATGATTTCAATATTCATACCCATAGTCGTAGGATCGACCATGCTCTGATACCAGATGATGCGTGCCGGGATTCCATAGAGAAAAAAAGAAAAGAAAATTAAGATAAGAGAGGGATTTAGATAAAATAAATTAAATAAAATATAATAAAGGATAGGATTGGTTTTATGGACGAAGCAATGACGTCTCAGCCTATTGGGGTGGTAGCTGACCTCTTCCTAAGATAAGATCAAGAGATAATTTAGGATTTCATTCATTGCCCTACTTTTTTTATCCTTCCTCTTAAATAAAATAGGATAACGGTTACAAAGAGTTACAACCTCTTACTCCATTAACACAATTTCTCTAATAACTACTATTATAACCGATAACTCTTACATAATTGAAAATTCTTAAATAACTAAAACCTATCTCAAAATTAACTATTTCCGCTTATTTGTGCACGTAACATTCCATCATCGTTAAGATTGGTCTTGTCCTCAAGACCACTTACTGGAAATTGAATCTTCATTACATCTAGATCCTCCCAAGTCGCTTTAGCATGTTGGTAGTCTTCCTTTCACTTTATCGAGGAAGCCATGACCTCGTTTCTTGGGAGAGAAATTGTAGAAATTCCACCAGTGGATGCCGTGCTTGAACCCTAAATAATAATAATAATGATAATAATAGTAATAGTAATAATAATAATAATAATAATAATTATTATTATTATTACTATTATTATTATTATTTTTTTTTTATTAGGAAAGCAATACGGGCAGTTATAGGAATGTGGTTTAAGAAGTTGTAATCAAGTGGAATTAGTGGAAGTCATGGGAAGTTATAGAAACGTGGACTGTTAAAGGTTATCCAATATGTCTATTTATTTAGCAAGAGATAATGAAAGAGATAAGATTTAAATTTCTAAATTGTCTCTAAGACAAAGGTAGGCTTCTTTATCCAAGCCAGATCTTCGGCTTCGTCCATAAAGTCAAGAGGCAGGCACCTCCTAATTAGCCAAACCCTATTTTATTTCTCCCAATTTCTCTCATCATCCATTTTTTCTCTCCAATTTCATATACTATATTATTTTCTTTTAATTTATTTTCCTTTCCCTTCCACCCACATAACAACTGGTATTAGAGCCAAGGATAAGAGAAAGGGTGGAGAACTTGAAAAACGTTATGCATTCACTTCAGTTGGGGCAACAAGAAATCATGGGGAAGCTTACTGGCATCATGGAAAAGCTTACCATGATGACTAAGAAACTTTGAACCAACCATGCAATGGAAGAATTTTCAAGCGAATTGAGGAGACCCAAATAAAAGGTAGCCATGAAAGTGCACCCGACACAGCCAAAGACAAGGAAAAAGAAGAAAAGAAGAAGATGAAGACAACAAAGAAAAAAAAGAAAAAGATATCTTTCAAAAAGATATCTTTTAGAGAGATTCCATTCTCAACAATAAGAGTGGCACCCCACAAGATGACAATTCCAACTTTATTAAATGGAATATTCCATACTAAGACATGAGATCCTGGTAGAGTTATTATCTTTTATTTTATTTTATAGTCCTTGAGGACAAGGACATTTGAAAGGGGAATAAATGTTATGTGACTACTAAATAATAATAATAATTATTATTATTATAGGAATTATTATTATTATTATTAGGAAAGCAATATGTGTAGTTATAGGAATGTGGTTTAAGAAGTTGTAATCGAGTGGAATTACTAGAAGTCGTGGGAAGTTATAGGAGCGTGGACTGTTAACGGTTATACAATATGTCTACTTATTTAGCAAGAGATATTGAAAGAGATAAGATTTGAATTCCTAAACAGTCTTTAAGATAGAGGTATGTTTCTTTATCCAAGCCAGTTTCGTCCGTAAAGCCAAGAGGCAGGCACCTCCTAATTAGTCAAACCCTATTTTATCTCTCTTAATTTCTCTCATCATCTCTATTTTCTCTCGAATTTCATCTACTATATTATTTTTTTTTTCCCCTTCCACGCACGTAACAGAGATAGATACTCTGTTTCTATCAAAAACATAGACATTCTATGATAGAAACTGTTTATAAAATATTTAGACCTTTGTTTTTAATCTAACACAATTCCTAACCCTATCATCATTTTAAAAATTAAAAAAAATAAAAAAAGAAAAATCTATTTTTAGATTTATCATTATTATTTTTATAGGTGATCCATCTTGAGCAATTGACCGTGAGAATTAGATTGGTCAGAAGGATATATGAAAAAGGCATCCTCCCCATGTCAAAACACCCATATATATATATATATATATACCAGATTACAGGATCGAGATTAACCAAAATCCAAGGAAATAGAGATCTCCTTGTTCTGTATGGTAATCTAGACGAGATAGGTGCAATACCTTACTCCGATCCAGCAAGGAAGTTAACACTGAGATGGGTGCAATACCTTACTCAGAACTAAATTTATGCTTGAATTAAAATAAACAAGTAAAGAACTAAAACCATAAACTTTTAGATGAAGGATATGAAATTGCAGAAAATAAAAAGCTGCTTAACAAGATCTATATCTTGGAATCAAGAGGCACGACTGTAGGCTTTGATCCAAGGATAGAACAAGAAGCTGCTATATGCAGAAACAGAAAGAAAGTTAATAATGCAATCAAAGAAAATTACTTTGAAATATAACTTTTGAAAGTAAAGATTACAATATTTGGATATTGGTTTGGGTAGGCTTGGGTTGGAGGGTTTGAGAAGAAGAAGGTTGAGTTGGCTTTGAGCTGTAGGTAGCTAACCTTTGTTGGACGATCAGACTTGAGGTGATCGGAATTTGTTGAAGTCCGGCGAGATGCTCAGAGATCTTGGAAGACCTTGTGAAGGTATTTGCTTCGGAGCTTCTCTCCCTAGGTTCTAGGATTTCAAGTCCGAAAATGTTCAAGTGGTTTGTGAGGAGGGGAGGTGCTCCTTTTATAATGTAAGGAGACTCATTTGGATTACATGTGGATTTAGGTTGCATTTGGGTTTCATTTGATACTGTACCAAATTAGGTACTGTTTGACATTTCATTTGATACTATTTGGAACTGTGCACTTAAATTTGCATTTGGAGTGAACAGTTGCTGCCGACAATTGTGGAACTGTTGGCGCCGAAAGTTGGAGTTGCTATCGACAAATGATTTGGCATCTTTGATGGATTTGTTGTCGATAGTAGATTTGGAATCTTCAATGATCTTACCACGGCATTCCACGTGTCAGGGACACTGTTCTCCGTATTGGTTTGATCAAGGGTTTGTATCCTATTTATTTGAGCCGGATATTGGCCGAACTGTCCTATGACCTGGGACAGTAACAGTACCCCCTTTCCTAAAAGGTCGTCCGGGGTTAATTGACTAGGTGTAATTTAACGACCACACCACGTCGGTTAGTTTATAACCGTCTTAGCAGACGTTTTGGACCAGATTTATTTGGTCGAGGAGGACTTTGTATTGGCTGTCCGGCGATTCCGCCGGGAGGTAACTTCTTTGAATTTGCTGGAGGAGGACGCCGTGAGACTGTCAGGGACGAAGTCAGGGTCAACCTCATATGGATCTTGCCCATAGCAGAGTTCATGGGTAGGAACAGATCTTTGCATGGATTTGAGACTGTAGGCATCATCACTGGAGCCTTCATTGTCTTCATTGTCGGAGTCGGAACCGAGCTCTGCTAGACGAGCACGAAGGGCTTCCTTCTCACTTTTGGTGCTTGATTTGGAGGAGCTTTGGATTTTTGGAACAGGCAGGAGACCTGTGAGGCTTTTGATTAATGCATTTTTCTCACATTTGGAGACATCGCAGTTGTCCCACCATTTGATATTGAAAGACCGACAGAGGACTGGGGCAATCCAGTCATTTATCTGATAGTCATAAATTTGATATTCCCAGAATAGTATCCATGCGAGGCGGCAGTGGAGAAAGAATCTGAGAAGATCTGGTTGGTGAGGTTGGGGTGTTGAGTTTTGAGAAAATGTTTGAAAGGAATCTTGAATTTGTGGAGGAAGGATTTCTTCCAAAGGTCCATATTGGTCCCACCATTTGGGAAACCAATTGGGAGTTTGGTTGTTGAATTTGTATTCAAAACAGAAGAACCAAGAGTGGCGGTTGGTCCTATTTTGAAAAGTGAAAGCTTTGAACCAGGCTTCCTGGTAATCCATGTATGTATAATTTTGTGGGGAAAAAACATTTGAAAAGCTCCTTTGGTTCATGGGATGAGTCCCCCAGTCTTGGAGAGACAGGATTTTGCAAATGGTTACAGTCGTATGTGTAACCAGAGTTGGGTCGGTTCTGTCATAATTAAGTTTGAGTCTGACAGAATCAGTTTCTACGAGAATATACTCGTAATATTCTTGATTTTTTGCCTGGGAGTTTGAATAGTGATTCCATCCTTTGTAGAAAACTGCTTGTGCCATCATAATTGGCGAATCAAGATATTTGTATAAGGGCTCTTCAATAGTGAAGAGGTCTTCTTTGCATGGCTTTTCATGATATTGGCTTTTGAGTTTGGAACCTTGAGTTTGGAACCTTGTGCTTTTGTTTTAGATCAAATTAACCAACGATTGACCATCCTTAATGCTACTGAAGAACATTTAAATGAACCTCCAACACCAGTCCAAAATCAGCCCTCAGGTGAACCATCAGCTGAATCAAATAATAGAGGTATTCGCAACATCATAGGATGTTCTTCTGACACTTCCTCAAGTTCAGAAGAAGAAGACTTCCCCAAAATTAACCAAATTGGTCAAAGTTCTAACCAACACCCAGTCTTCCCTGACCTACAAATCGAAGCCAGAGGTATTGCCCCTCAAGCTTCTTACCAAAGTGGTATCATCTATGAATGGAACATAGATAGTCTGTCCGAACATAATCTCATGAACAAACTCCAAGAAATGACCATGGTCAGCAACGCACATCGGATCAAGAATACACCTGATAGTGCTGTGGCTACCTTGCTTGTTTCTGGCTTTACTGGCCAACTCAAAGGTTGGTGGGATTATGTCCTGACTGACGTCCAAAAAACAGAAATTTTAATGGCTGTTCAAATTACACCTGAAGGTGTTCCCCTCCTTGCTGGCGAAGGAATTCCTATTGAAGATGCTGTTAATACCCTTATTTTCAGCATTGCGAATTACTTTTTAGGAAACCCTTCTCGTCTCAAAGATAGAACAACTGAACCATTATCAAACCTTAGATGTAAAAAATTACATGATTTCAAATGGTACAAAGATACTTTCTTAACCAAAGTCTTAACCAGACCTGATGCAAACCTTCCCTGTTGGAAAGAAAAATTCCTTACAGGATTACCAACTCTATTTTCTGAGAAAATTAAACAACGCCTTAGGAAGGAAAATGATGGGATCATTCCCTATGACCAGATGTCCTATGGCCAAATCATTAGTCTTATTCATGAAGAGGGTTTTGCTCTCTGTACTGATATTAGACTAAAGAAGCAAATCCATAAAGAAAACAAGTTTTACAAACGCGAGTTAGGAGGATTCTGCGAACAATTCGGGTTTCCACCTCTCAGACCTCCATCTAAACACAAACACAAATCTTCTCGCAAATATTATAAAAACTTTCATAAATCTAAAAAATATGTGTCTAATAGACCATTTACTACCCCTGAGTTTTACCATAAAACTCCTTCAAAGCCAAAGTATAACAAATATAGAAAGCCTTTCAAGGCACCTAAAAACTTTAAGAATCAAAATCCAGATAAAACCACACAAGGATGTTTCAAATGTGGTAAGCCTGGTCATATCGCAAAATTTTGTAGAGTTACAAATAAAATCAATTCTTTACAGATATCCGAGCAAGACAAAACCCAAATCCTTGCTCTATTCCAAGAAACTTCTTCATCTTCTTCTGAGGATGAAAATCATAAACTTAACCAAATTCAAGCCTCTGAACATAATTCTTCCAGTTCTTCCAATAATGAGAATTTTCAAGCATGTAATTGTGATTCTTGTATTATTGGTCTTAGCTTTGATGATTGTGTTCCCAAATCCATCCGGATGCTTCGTGCATCTCCAAATTCAAACATTTTTTATTATATTGATAGCTTAGCAGACCCAGAACAAAAGAAGGCCTGCCTTGAGCATCTCAGAAACAATGTTTCTACCCAAAATTCTCCTCAACCTTACAACCTTCATCAAATAATGCAAAAGTTCGATAAAATATCAAAACCTATCACTCCTGATCATTCTGGTCGAATCAAATCCCTTGAAACCACTACAGCATCTCTGCAGTATGAAATAAAACAAATTAAGCAACAAATAGCCTTCTTAAACAGACATCAAAACCAACAGGCTTCAACTTCAAACAACGAACCATTAATTAACCCCTTTGCAACTCAGGAGCTCGTTGAACCAAATCCAACTATCCCTGGTTTTGTGTCTACCATAACCTGTCAAAATTGGTATATTCGCATAACCTTAGTTATTAATGCTTCATTCAAATTTTCAGCTATTGCCTTAGTTGATTCTGGTGCAAACGCCAACTGCATCAACGAAGGTGCTATTCCAACCCAGTTCTATGAAAGAACTACCCAACGCCTTAATACGGCAAATGGATCTGGGTTGAATGTCCAATACAAACTTTCAAACACCCATGTTTGTAACCAAGGCCTTTGCCTTCCCCAAACTTTCATCCTTGCTAAAGATCTTGACCAAACCATAATCCTTGGTCAACCATTTTTAGAAAAAATCAAACCATTTAAAATAACCCAGGATGGGATTTCTACAAAGTTTCAAGGACAAAAAATTATCTTCCCATTCTTACAAGCCCAAAACTCTAATGACCAAAGTATTAGAAAAATTAAACAACTAAATTTTCTCAAAATAGAGCTTCTGCATGAAAGAATCTCTGATCATCTTAAAAACCCCAAGACCATCCAACAAATTAATCAGATTAAGTCAAAATTTGAATCAAATCTTTGTTCTGATGTTCCTGATGCCTTTTGGCACCGTAAGCAGCATATGGTTTCCCTACCTTATGCTACTGGGTTCTCAGATCTTCAAATCCCTACTAAAGCACGCCCAGCTCAAATGAATCAAACTCTTCTTGAGACTTGCAAAGAAGAGATCAATGATCTCTTGGCCAAAAAACTTATCCGACCCAGTACCTCACCCTGGAGTTGTACAGCCTTTTATGTCAATAAGGCTGCTGAAATTGAAAGAGGTACTCCTCGACTTGTAGTTAATTACAAACCTTTAAATGATGCCCTCCAATGGGTCCGATATCCTATCCCAAATCAAAAGGATCTTCTACAAAGAATTTATCAAGCAAAAATCTTTTCCAAATTTGATATGAAGTCTGGTTTTTGGCAGATCCAAATCCATGACAAGGATCGTTATAAAACCGCCTTCACAACACCCTTTGGCTTATATGAATGGAATGTAATGCCATTCGGCCTCAAAAACGCCCCTAGTGAATTCCAGAAAATCATGAATGATATATTCAATCCTTATGGACAATTTACTATTGTCTATATTGATGATGTCCTGGTTTTCTCAAATTCTGTAGAACAACACTTCAAACACCTTAGAACATTTTATCAAATTATCAAATCAAATGGTCTTGTTTTATCAAAAAGAAAAATGGAATTCTTCCTTACCAAAGTAAGGTTTCTTGGCCACTTGATCGAGAAAGGTACCCTTACCCCTATCGATCGTGCCATTACCTTTGGTGAAAAATTCCCTGACCAAATCTTAGATAAAACTCAATTACAAAGATTTTTAGGAAGTTTAAATTATGTCCGAGATTTTCTTCCCCAAATCAGTAAGATTGCCGAACCTCTTTATCTTCGGCTTAAAAAGAAACCAACTCCCTGGTCTCAAACCCAAACAACTGCCGTTCAAACAATCAAAAGGCTTGTTAAAGAAATTCCTTGTTTATTTATTCCAAACCCTGAGGCATTTAAGATTGTTGAAACTGATGCCTCTGATATTGGTTATGGAGGAATTCTTAAACAAAGACTCCCTGATAATAACAAAGAACAATTAGTCCAATTTACTTCTGGTATTTGGAATTCTGCTCAAAAGAATTACAGTACTATCAAAAAAGAGATTTTATCAATTGTTCTCTGCATTCAAAAATTTCAAAATACATTATTAAATAAACCATTTTTAGTCCGTGTTGATTGTAGCGTAGCTAAATATGTTTTACAAAATGATGTTTCAAATCTTGCATCAAAACAAATTTTTGCCCGATGGCAAGCTTTATTATCAATTTTTGAATTTCAAATAGAATACATTAAAGGAGAATCCAATTCTGTCCCTGACTTTCTTACCCGTGAATTCTTACAGGGTCAGACTCCTCAAATTAACCTTATCAAAATGGCTCCCCCTAAGGAGTCAACTTCCTCAAATTCTGTTGTCAGAACCAAATCAAGCTATGGTGCTGCGGCTGCATCTGCTGCACCATCCCACCAAATTATTACCCGTAGCCAGACCCAAATGGCTACCACCAAAACACCTTATTCCCATGCTGTGGTAGTAGGCTCTACCGCAGGACCCATCCAACCCACAAATAAAACTAGTTCCAGCCTCCAAACTACACAAGCCAAACCTCTTCAAACAGCACAAGGTTCCAAACTCAATAGCCAATATCATGAAAAGCCATGCAAAGAAGACCTCTTCACTATCTACTCAACTAGAGAACATATATTGTTAGTCTCCTTCACAACCCCTTCGCCCAAGGTTTAAAAATAGTCATTGGGATCCACACAAGTCTCGGTCGATTAGATCGATTCTAGAATCGATTTTTTAATGTCTTCTTAGGTTTTCCTATAAAATCAGCTAAATCCTAAAACCTTACCTCCAACCCAAAAAATTAAAAAGAATGATTTTTTTTTTTTTTTGGCAAACTCCTCTCCATATGAAATGATAATTTTATTAGGCAAAAATTGACATACAATCTTAAAGTGATCCTATAGAAAGAGAACTCCCAAAACCCTAATGAGGTTAACTAATAACTCATTTAGAAATAAAGTGGGCAATCTTAAGAAGATCTTATTTGATGTTTATATATCTGAGATCATTCTTTTGGGTTTGTTACTTTTTTTTTTCATTATATTATAATAAGTTGATAATAATAATATGGGTAATTTACAGCGCCACCCCCTGGAGAATGCCAGTATTATAGGAACACCCCCTCACTTTCACCAAATTAGACTCAGACCCCCTACCGTCAGTCACTGTTATGGAATATACCTTATATGCTGATGTCATCTATTATATTTTTCTTTTAATACCAAAATACCCTTTCTAAATGTTAACTACCTAAAATACCCATTTACGGTATTATACCCTGTTCCCCAAATTGAGACCTAACCCATTCCCAATCTCCGTGAAGAGCAGCGACGGTCGATCTCCTTGAAGAGCAGCGGCGATCGATCTCCATGAAGAGCAGCGACGATCGATCTCCGTGAAGAGCAGCGGCGATCGATCTCCGTGAAAAGCAGCGGCGATCGATCTCCATGAAGAGCAGCGGCGATCGATCTCCGTGAAGAGCAGCGGAAGCGGTGATAGATGGTGACATGGAAGGAATCACGGCGGAGCTTCTAAAGACATGGGGTTATGGCAAGATCGATACTTGCAATCTCCAAATTGATTTCATCACAACCCTTCCGGCAAAGGCGACGATGGCGGATTTCATCACAACCCTTCCGGCGTTCCTCAAGGCTTTTCAGATTAGCGGCTACGAACCCCCTTCCGGCGACTACGGCG
>NC_056562.1:36090279-36124828 GCF_013358625.1 Macadamia integrifolia
TTTTACATTATATATTAATAAGTTGATAATAATAATAATAATAATAGATAGGTAATACGTGCATGGAGGAACAGATACACGTGCTAACAAGAGAACCGAATCATAAAACGCATATTCTGAGTATTCTTCATGAAAAGTTTTCTTTATGGTCACCCGAATTTAAAAGTAAATAATAGGGTTGGGGGCTTTGGAGCTGTCCACTAATATCACTATATATATGCTATAAAGAGAGAACTCCAAAGTAGTCTCTACTACATAGTGGAGAAGAATAATGTTGGCACTATCAGATCTCATCTCTTCCCCTATCTTTCCCTTTTATCGTTTTCTTATCCACCAAAATATTATTTAAATAAATAAAAGGAAAGATCTTGTACTACGTCTCTTTTACAATAATTTTCACAAACCCTAATGAGGTAGAGCATCTTTTAGGGTTAGGTGTGACATGTATTGGTGTTATTGGTTTTAGTTTTCGCTTCTATAAAGTGAAGTAGACTAGGACAAAGGAACTCTTTAATTTTTTTTTTTTTTTAATGTATATAATAGGCTCCGTTTGTTTCAATGTAAAATTTTAGTGAAGATTTCTACGTTGATAATGTGGGAATGTTTTCTCATGTTAAGGGAATTAAAAGTCGGCATGTACTAGCAAGCCTTATTAGAATCGGTTGGTTAGTAAATGGTCTAGTATCGGGCCTATACTGACTATTATTTGGGCATTCACAATATTGGGTTCTAGCCCAATGATAATTTGACCTTACTATAACTTGATCGACTCGTTTACGATATATTTATAGTTTGATTCAACTAAGTAATTAACCCATTTAAAGACCGATTATAGTTTAATTGACTTGATTTTGATTATGGGCCTATAATTGACTGATTGAATATAAATGTGTCTATGCTTAGGTTATGCAGCCCAATGAACTAAAGAATATCGTAATGTTGCAAAACCCTAAATTTGTGGGGATTTGTTAATTTCGATCATCAATTAGTTGATACCCTTAATCCACATCTTCTCACACCCTGACCATATACGTCCTGCATTATATTTTTATTTTTTCCATCCCTAATGTGCGTCTCTCGTGACGAAACATTTTCTTGTGTCTTGATTGTTGTGACGTGAGTGATTCGTGAGTGATTTCCCTCACACTAGCAGCGTGGGAAACTATATTGAAAATTTTTAAATATATAATTATAGTTAGTAAAATATGATATAAAATATTATTGTGATTTTTTTTTTTTTCATTAAGATATTATAAGATATTTCAACGCTTGTGCTGTCATTTATTTAACATTATAAATTGCTTAAAATAATTACATAGACAGATGAAGTGTCATTTTATCAATTTTAAATTATGCTGTTCCTAACTGGAATTGCGTCCAGATGCGTAGAAGTGTAGAATTGCCTCCAGATGCATAGAAGTGTATAATTGCGTCCAGATGCGTAGAAGTACCCGAATCGGCATTTGGCACCAGCATCGGTCATCACTGATGCCGATACCAATACAGATCGGTCATATCAGTCCGATTCTAAATAGTAACAACCACTTCTTTCTTTTAACCTGAAAACGTCACATTTTATCAATTAGGTACCAACAATTCGATATCAAATAATTCCGATACATATTAGTATTGACAGATACGGCCGATACCGATTACCGATACCTAAATCTTTGCCCTAGAGGTTTCACTTCTCTCTCTTTTTTTTGCCACAGAGCAATAATTTCAGTTCATTTTTAGACTGCTTTACTTCTAATTTCATTTTTTTAATCATTTTAAATTATATATTTTTTTTCTTTCGTCACATTTTATGCTTTTTTATGCACACTTATTGGTACAATGCATCATGTTACAATAGAAACTGCTACAGGTAACCCTCTCGGTGAAAGGAGCTGTTTGCTTTTATTTGCAAGAAATATCCCGAATATCTTTTTGGAAGAGAGTTCTTTGAGCAAGCATGATACTCTATATTCATCGCAATGATATTTTTAATTAAGTTATTACTAAAATAAATAATATAATAATTCATTATGATAGGATGTATGGTATGATTGAGGTTTAGAGAGCTTTTTTCGGACTTTTTTTTATTGATTGGGACCATAATTAGTTGCATGAAAACATCCCATTTAATCATTGAGTATTAAAAAGTGCCCCATGAACCAGTACAAGAGTCAATGAGTATATAGGGGCATCAACATGAATGAAAAATTCACATGGGTGGACAATAATTTCAAATGCCTTTATGCCTGTGCACATGGCCAAGAAAGTAAGCAATTAGGCAACTTTCTTTTCCCAAATATGACAAGAGATCGTTGCCTAATTGCATGGTGCCAACACTAATGCGAGGGGCAATGAGAGTTAGTGTGGATGGATCAACACAAATGATATTATCTTCTTTTTTTTTTTTTTTTTTTTTTTTTTTTTTTAAAGGAATAAGAAATCGTTCCTAGTCATGTACTCATGTCTACTAAGAATGCACACAAGAGCATACGCTTCCATGTTTAGGCACAAAAGCCACTCAACAAGACAACTTTCTTTTCACCGTTAAAAGATCCAACCAATACATACCTTCATTGTCTTACCAAAAACAGAAGACGTATTCGTTGTTAGGGGTGTTAATTAGTGGCCCGACCCGACTAAACCGATCGGGACCGACCGTTTATAGACCGGCCTGGCGCGGACCGTTTATTAAACGTGTCGGGCTTGAGCCCGGCCCGTTTATAAATGGTCGGTCTCGGTCTTGCTACTTGGACCGTCGGGCACTCGATCGAGACCGACCGAATAACGCCTGACCGAGACTAGCCTATTGTGCACCGACTTGGCCCGACCCTTTAATGATTGTAAAATACCTATTTTACCCCCCAAATTAAAGAATAAAAACTAAAAAGTAAAGGCATGTTCACATTTTAAATAATGGTTATATTTGGTATCATTTATTGATTTATTGTCATTTTTTTGGGCTTGCATGAGTGGGCCAGAAGATAATAGCACATTTTAAAGAGGGCCCGTTTAAAAACCGGTTAAAGCCCGTTTAACATTAAACATGTCCGTAGCCCGGTTAAGGCCCCGACTAAAGCCCGATTAAGGTAGCCCGATTATAGCCCGAGACCGACCGATCGAATATAAAGTGTACCATGCTCTCAATAACTAAGCCCGATTAGTTAAATGGGTGGACACGGTGTAGCCTTTGAAAGTCTTCAAGCCCGATTAAGCCCGACCGAAAACCGAACCGGCCCGACCGGTTGACACCCCTATTCGTTGTGAACCTTGGGCCTAATATCCATTGGATTAGAATCTTTTTTATCTTAAGATTTAGATTAATAATTTTCTAAGAATTTGGACCTTTTATGGTGTTACATTAAATATTCCAATCAAACGCTAAGTGTAGAACCACGAGTTAGCTTTTGCGTTGGGGATGAAATTGGTGCACTGATGGGCCTTATATTGCAACACATGGTAATGTTACTTCATTTTTAATTACGAAATCTTCGTTGCCAAAATCGGTGTAGGCCCCACTATGTTTTTGTGTGTCAACACAGTTGGCCAGTGCCAACACGTGGTGGATATTGTTGCAGTATCTTTTTTTTTTTTGCTGAAATCGTTTCCGGTTGGTTTTGTCGAGAAGAAAAACCGCCGTTTTTAGCAAGCCCCAAGGAAAACCGAAGGCCCACTGTATTGACCAACGAGCAAATCAAACGCACCCACGTGGACAATGCTTCATCAGACGCACGACGGACGGTGACGAGCCATTTCCTTTACTTGAAGTATCTCACGTCATGGATGACGTGGCGGGGTGTAGTGTTTTACCCCATCGTATCGCCACGTTACGGGTCCGCCTCCTCGACCATCCAGCCGTCCACCACAAGGCCAATGGCGCTCCTGGCAAAATCTCTTAAACCTTGGCTTAACGTGCGCCCTCCTTCTAAAAATGCGCTCTTTGTTCTTATTTCGCGTTGCCAGTTGCCACACCACCTTATGCATTTTATTTTCTGTGTCTCTCCCCCCCACCCCTCCGTCTCTTCTCTCTCTCGTTGTTGGCGGCATTTGATAAACCCTAGTTTCCTATCTGCGGCTTGAGCTTCTTCCGTGAATCGTATGTGACTTCGAGCTGCAAGGCACAATTTTTTTGAGGTATAGTTCTTCTTTCAGAAAGCGGCTGCGATGCTGCGATTTTTACCTTCTGTGAGATCTGATTTTCTTACTCGAACCTTCAATTTTTGTTAGGAGACATTTTTTTGGTGTTGATTTCTTAGTAACACTTCGCTTTGAATTGAATCTACGGTGAAGTTTTTCTTGTTTTTTGTGTTTGTGCTTGTAGGTAGGAATAAAATTGTGATTTTGAATTTAACTCTCACTGAGACCTTTCCAGTGTTATGTTTTCTGTTGAATTTTGGGTGTTGATGTCGTAACAGTACGTGTTTTGTTGATTCTCTTTTTCCACAGATTTTTTTAGTGGATTATTTGTTGGAGCTTGTGTATTTCGATGTGATTTAGCTTTTAAAAGTATAAGTATCTCCTTGATATACGATCGTAGTTTATTGAAATTCTGATTTCTGAAAACCCGGAGTTGATGCGTGTTTGCTTCTGGTATCTCTGATTGAGATTTCCCTCTTTTAATAGTTTTAGTGAATTCCTGTTCGAAATATGATTTGAGGTTCACTCTTGATGGTTTTAAGTAGATTTTCTGTGAAACTTGTAGTATCTTGACTTGAACTAGTTCAAGTAATAAAAACTTCTTCCATCCCTTGTCGTGGTTTATTTCCCTGACATCTCATATCCTTAATCCCATGACATCGTGTGCTTCATGTTTGGAATGACTAATATTTGTGAGAAAGTAGGATCATTTGATTCAATATTCAAGTCATGACACCATAAATCTTTAGGAGTTGGGTTATAGCTCCCCCCTCCTCCTCTTTCGTTTTCTGCAAAGGATGCGCTTTCCATGCTTTCTTTTCCCCCTTCCTCTTTCTCTCCATTTAATCTATAATCTGTAGATTTTTGTCTTCAGTATCCATTTCACTGCTTATTACTGATTTCGGGAAACTCATAATTTATTTTATTCTTTGGTAGATAACAGTGAGGGAGCTGGAACTTATTATCTTTTTATTCATTCACATATTTTTTTTGATGTTGTTAGGTTCTTAGAGTCACATAATCTGTCCTGCACTTTTTTCCTCGTTGAGGTTTGGTGCAGTTCCTTACTGGCTTATTGCTCATGATTCCCGATGTCATGGTCTGTGCTTTTATTATCAACAACTTTTGCCTTCTATGCTTGGCCTCCATTCATTTTTTGTAATAATCAAATTTTTTATCTGGCAATTTAACAAACCCTTTATCTAAGAATTTTCATTATTGTGTTATTTTTTTAGGAACTCTTGAGTTACTCATCCGATATTGTAATCTGAAGTTTTTCCTTGGGTGGCATGGTGATATTGCATACAGTGTGTTGGAAGCCACCAATTGATAGGTATCTTCCATTAGTGGACTCCCAAAAGATACATAATTGGGTAACCTAATTATTTTGTGTAGGATTTCCATATTTGATTTTGGCCATAGGAAATCCGTGTTTAAGAAACCATCAAATTGTGTGTGATACCCTTAAATTTGTTCATTTCCTTCCATTAGGCCCTCCAGTACAGAGAATGTCCTCCCCCCCCCCCCCCCCCCCCCCCTGCGTTGTGGTTCATTTAGTTTTCTCTTGTATGGATATCTGCTAAAGTTAATCATTTTATCAGATCTGTTGTTTGCAACTTTTGGATTATCTATGCAGCTTCTTTATCAGGGGCGTGGGATTAGCGGTTAACCAAAATTCTCTGATGTGATACCACAAATTAGAAAAAGTTCAACCCCCCTTCCCTATATGGGGTGTTTTTTATTCATCTTCCCTGCTCTGTTTGGGTTCTGATATATTTTGCATTTTCTTTAAAACTAAAAATTCGATAATCTTGTCCAGTTTAGATTATCTAGAGTCAAGTGGTTGAAATTGTAGGTTTTATGTATGGTTGCCTTGGGTTTGTTTGCCATCTTTGGCATGCCCAAGAGGTGAAACTAGAATTCCTATCTTCTCAAAAGTCAATACTTTGTATCTGAAAAAGAACCTGCTGCTGAAGGAGTTATTGCTTTTTGTGTTATGTGAACTCAGATTTGTTCATTGCTAACTGGACTCAAATGTTATTAGAATGTGTATGTTGGAGGATTAAGGTGATGTTGGAAATTAACAGCAAAAGCCTGAGCTAAATTTAGTAGCCATGTGTCAGAGGGCTGATGATTTCATACAGTGTTGATTAAGGCAGTAGTTCATATTGTATTCTGTGTCTTTCTAAATGCAAAAATATGTTGGATTTAATTCAGTATTAGTAGTGGATGATTGTTTTGCATCTGTTTGTTTAATTTTTTTTTATTGAGCCTCACTCTTCTTCAACATCAATTTTCTTGTGGGATCATTTCCAGGCCAAGAAAGTTTTGTTGAATTATTCACGTCACATATTATAGACCTATTCTAGTCTTGTATGCTAGCACTGTTTCCAAAAAAATTTGCTATTGAATTTATTTATACTGGCATTGAGGATCATGGTTCTGTTTCTAGACCTAATTGTGATTTTTCTGGGCTTCCATATTGTTTTCCTAATCATTTTTCTTGTGTTGGAACAGGATGTTGGCATGTGTGATCTTATGACGAGGCATTTGATTCCTTGTGGATTCTTCAGCTGCTTGTACTGACAAGGCGAATTCCCAATCTCTCTTCTCCAACCAAGAAAAAGTTCTTTCAGAAAATGGATCGCTGTGATACCTCAGGGTTTGTAAGTGGGGGTGGGATGTACTCTTTCAGAAAACACTAGCTTAGTTTTTTTCCCCCTTTTTTTCTTCTTTTATTCTTCTTTTTTTCCTAGCCCTGGAAGTCAGGCAGGCAGCTTTTTTCCTTTCAATATTTTCACGACGACGTTTGGTCTGGATAAGGGAATTGTGGTTTCAGCTGGTACCATACTACCATATGGATGCAAGGTTTCAGCATTTGGGTTTCACTGTTAACTCTTCCTCAAATGCATTTGAGAATCTAAGCAAAGTGAATAAAGTTAGAAGAGTTGGAGTTGATTATTGTGCTGACACTGTCTTGCGGCTCGATTCACCTGGTGTATCTGCCCATTCCTTTGCCTCCTCAAAGGGAACCAAGAGGAAATGGAGTGCAATTGATGGATCTGTTGGTTTTGAGGATGGTTCTTCGTTGGTTCTTGGGCTAGGGCATTCACCAAGTTCTTCTGATAGCAAGGGAAGTTCAGCAACTGCTTGCACAACCATGTCTTCGCCAAAAGAAAATGAGGAGGAGTCATTGATGGATATTGGCCTAGATTTTGATCTCCATCTTGGTAATGAGAAAGCACGGAGCCCAAAGAAACCTTCTGGTGCTATTCTGAAGCCGCTGGAAGTAAGACCGAAATTTGACCTTGAATTAAGTCTTTCAACTGGGCCTGCTGAATCTGATGTCACCAGTGTCACTCCTGGCTCCACCCCATCTCAAAACTTTGAGATGCAATTGATTGCTGGCACAGGGCCGCTTGTGGATGAAGGATCTACATCATCTCGGTGGAAACTAGGGAATGCCATTCTTCCATTGCATCCTGTGCGTGGTGAAGAGACTAGCTTGCCTCCAAACAAGTTGCCCAAGCCCGACAGAACAGATCCAGTTCCTATCATTCCAGACCTTTCAACGACGATGGTAACCACTACAAAAAGCTCAGTCACCTGTACTTCCGGGGTTACTCATAACCAACAGCAACGCAATAGCAGCACAAAAACCTGTCAGTTCATGGGTTGTGGAAAGGGAGCCAGAGGTGCTTCTGGCCTTTGTATCGCCCATGGTGGTGGCCGGAGGTGTCAGAAAGATGGCTGCCACAAGGGAGCTGAGGGCAGGACTGTTTACTGCAAGGCCCACGGTGGTGGTCGTCGTTGCCAACATCTTGGGTGCACAAAGAGTGCTGAAGGGCGCACGGATTATTGTATTGCCCATGGTGGTGGAAGACGGTGCAGTCACGAGGGCTGCACCCGAGCGGCAAGAGGGAAGTCTGGTTTGTGCATCCGACATGGTGGTGGCAAGCGGTGCCAGAAGGATAATTGCACAAAGAGTGCAGAAGGCTTCTCTGGCCTCTGCATATCCCATGGAGGTGGACGTAGGTGCCAATTTCCAACGTGCTCGAAAGGTGCTCAAGGGAGCACAATGTTCTGCAAGGCTCATGGTGGCGGCAAGAGGTGCACAGCTTTAGGATGTACGAAAGGTGCAGAAGGGAGCACACCCTACTGCAAGGGCCATGGTGGAGGGAAAAGGTGTTCATTCCAAGGAGGTGGAGTCTGTCCAAAAAGTGTGCATGGAGGTACCCTTTTCTGTGTTGCTCACGGGGGTGGCAAGAGATGTGCTGTGCCAGAGTGTACCAAGAGTGCCAGGGGGCGGACGGATTACTGTGTCCGTCATGGCGGGGGCAAAAGATGCAAATTTGATGGATGTGGGAAGAGTGCTCAAGGCAGCACTGACTTCTGCAAGGCACATGGTGGAGGGAAGCGATGCTTATGGGGCCAACCAAACTCTGAATTTGCCAGCCAAGATGCTCCTTGTGACCGGTTTGCTCGGGGAAAGACTGGCCTCTGTGCTGCCCATAGTGCCCTAGTGCAGGACAGGCGGGTACATGGGGGTGGAACAATTGCACTTACTGCTCAAGAACAAAAACCTTGCAAGCCGGCGAAATTGAAAGAAGTTGTAACTGAAGATATGCATGTTGATGTCATGAAGATGAACAGTGGGAACTTTGCAGGCTGGAGTGGTTTTGATTCAAATGGGTATGGGCATCCAACAATAGCTGTGCAGTTGACACCACAGCTTCATTTTCCTCCAGGGAAATCAGGGCTGCCAACTGGTCCAGCTACGCTGCCGGAAGGTAGGGTTCATGGCGGAATTCTGATGGCAATGCTAGCAAGTGGTGCAGGTTTGACTTCTAACCAAGCTGTTGGTGGCCCATCTGAGCCGGGAACTTCTAATAAGGTTCCTGACTGGATGAAGTGAATTGAGAATGGAACCTGATAGGTTTCATCGACTGGCTGTCCTTATTTTTTATTTGGTTTCGACAGGTTCTGTGCTTGTTTGGGTTCTATACTTCATTTAGTTTAGCGAGTTGGTGGGTGTCTACAAATGAGAAAAGAAATAATGGTTTTCTCATTCATTGATTTCTGAGGTAGTGTGGTTAGAAGTGATTCGTCTTCCACCCTTGTGATACAATAAGGGGTACTTAAGGTTAGGTTTTCTCCTGTAAATATATATATATAATGTAATGTGCAGGTTCATGTGATTATGTAGTATTTAGCTTCAAAACTTGTATCCTTTATGGAAGGGCTTTCTTGTCAATTGTCATGAGGTGTTTTCAACTTACTCTATTTGATGGAACAGAGGCTTCTCTCTCTGACCACTTTTTTTATTCCCTTACCGGATTGAATTCCACTCCACCAAAACTGGGGGAGTAAAATCTTTTAAAAAATAAGAGGGGGGGGGGGGGGAGTTTTCTTTCTGGGAGCAGCTGCTCCACAAACATGGGGTGCAAAATGATCACTGTATCATTCCGGGGTGCATCCCTATTTCTGGGTGCAGTGGCGTTCTCACACAGAAGACACTTGCCGTAAAAAAAAATCAGGATACTATAGATGAACATATTTTTTGAAGTAGAAAAGGTAAACTTTGGTTATTTTTCTTGTTGGTGCTATTCCTACTCGGCTGTGCAAGGATCTGCAAGCGCATGGGCAACCATAGAACCAAGCTACTCTGTAAAGTGTCAATTAAATATTAACTGCGTACTTCATCCTCTCCATTGGCATCTTCTTGGTACGAAATGCATATTTTACTCCTCTAAGAGCTACTTCTGTCTTGAGTCCAGCACTTGTGAGTTGCCTTCCACTGTAAAGATTCTTTTACTGAAAAAAGAAGAAAAAAAAAAGGCATTTTGATCAGTTCCTGGTTCACTCATTTAGTCCATTTATTCGAGGGGAAGAATTTGGGCCAATTATTGTTCATACTTTAGACCTTGATTTCAACATTCCAAGGTAAGAGATTCGCAGAGCTTGTTTGTAGTTGTATCAAGGTTTATGAGAGATGGTAACGGTCTTGCCCAATACTGATATTGATATAGATTGTTCTATCAGACCCAATCAGGCGGTTTCGCCCTTGATTTTTTTTTTTCGTTTGAGGGGGAGGTGTTTTGACCATTTTACCCTTGATACAAACCAATCCACTAAGATCCTGTATCAGTTAAAACCAAGAATTTAGCTGGATTTGGTCTCAAAAACCTTAGAATCGACTCCTTAGAACCACAAAACCCAATGATTCTATCTTGTAAGTCCCAGAATTGACCCTTAGGAAATGTCTAGAAGTGGGAATGCATTTGTTGTTTATGATCACATGGTCAAAATCAAAGAGTGAAGAAAGAATCTTTTTAAGGAAAATTACATGATTACCCATTTTTGGGTTTCCTTTTACAAAATTACCCACAAAATGTTTTGGTTAACAAAAATACCCAAAATGAGGGTTGAGTTTACAAAACTACCCACCCAAAGTTTTAGTTAACAATAATACCCAAAATCTGGTTTGGGTTTACAAAATTACCCAAAATAGTGATTCTTCATCTTCCACATATAATCATATATTTTTTTTGAGGAAATTACATCATTATCCACTTTTGGGTTTCCCTTTACAAAATTACCCATAAAAAGTTTTGGTTAACAAAAATACCCAAAATTGGGTTTGAGTTTACAAAACTACCCACCCAAAGTTTCAGTTAACAAAAATACCCAAAATCAGGTTTGGTTTTACAAAACTACCCAAAATAGTGAGTCTTCATCTTTCACATATAATCATGTATTTTTTTATTACTGAAACTTTGTATGGGTAGTTTTGTAAACCCAAACTCAATTTTGGGTATTTTTATTAACTTAAACTTTAAGCAGGTAATTTTGTAGAGGAAAACCTAATTTTGGGTATTTTTGTCAACTGAAACTTTTGGTGGGTAATTTTGTAGAGGGAAACCCATAAGTGGGTAATCAAGTAATTTTTTCTATATTTTTATGACTAAAACTTTGAGTGGGTATTTTTGTAAACCCAAACTCAATTTTAGGTATTTTTGTTAACTTAAACTTTAAGTGGGTAATTTTGAAAGAAAAAACCTAATTTTGAGTATTTTTATTAACTAAAACTTTTGATGAGTAATTTTGTTAAAAGAAACCTAAAAGTGGGTAATCATGTAATTTTCTTATCTTTTTATCCATAACGATTTGACTATGTGATTGAATCATTGAACTCTTACGATAGTGTATCTCATATTCTCATCATACCTTCTGATTCTATCTTTGCTTGGGTGAAGGAAAACTGTACGAGACGGATTGGGGTTTCGGCGTTCTGAACAGTGGTGGAGTTGAGAAAATTCCAGACAAACTTTGCCAATGCTCCCACTGACATGAACATGCACGTCCGAAGTATCCCCCCTCCCAAATGGCTTGGCCTCCCTGCCCACTCCATTTTCCTTCCGCGACCCATGTTGATGATGCCACCGCCGGTCCACCACTGCCACGGCCACTTGTCGCGGCCGCCAGAGTAGAGAGGCGAAAAGGGAGAGAAAACACACCAATGATGTCATTTTGTAATATTAAGGTCGCGAACACATCTCTGTTGCAGATTTGTTGCTCGGTTGCATCAATTTTCCTTGCCCACAATAAAGAAATTAAGAGGTATGTTCTATTCTATAAATTAATCATTTATACAATTAATAATTATTTCCATAAATAATTTCTAAAAAAATATAAATCAATCCCAAATAGCTAAAATCAATGTTTTTTTACACCAAATTAAACTTGTAATCTGCGTTCATTTGCTAAGTTATAATGGGATTGACTCATCCATACCCATCAGAACTCGGCTATTACAAGTTTGTGTACCAAGGATTTTGATTTTTTTGGTCCAATTCAACCAATCATATGCCAAGTTAACCCGGGATTGGATTGATGTTGGTGATGGCAAATCCAATCCCTATTTATAATCTCTAAATACTTTAGTTGGATATCTAACGAATGGTCTGAATCTCAATCGACCATATGTCAAATTTTATATTCATATTTAATCATATATTTCTTGTTATATTGTGCATGATGTATTTGGATATTCCAATCCAAGGGGGTACCGTAATTGGTGAGCAACAAACTTGGTATAAGCCATAAACTCAGATGTCTTAAGTTCGATTCCCACTAGGCATACTTTGGGCCACTCACATGGGAGTGTTTAGTGCTCTTTACAACTTTCAGTGACCATCGATCTCAATACGTATCGATGCATGTTAATCTCAAACATGATTTAGAGTTGAGATCTTAAAGAATGGGGTTCCCAAGATCTACAAACTGTTGAGATTGAGATGAGATGACAAATATATGTTAAAATAAATACTAGAAGACTACATTTTGCATTTCTTGGAATATGTTATTGACTTAACATAGGTCTTCATGCAACAATGGTCACAATCCTTGTTTTGAGGCCGAGTGCCCAGCCCAAGGGGCCAAGGCACGTATACCATTGGGGATCCCCTAGGTCACTCAGCCTTAGAATCACTCTCTGGTACATGGACTTGATGGAGAGGAATCCTATTGTATCAATGGTAACCAATCTTGAGAAGCACCATACCCTGACCAAGTAGTTGTGTACCAATATAATAATTCAAACTTTGTTATTATACATAGATTCCTTAATCTAAAGATTAGATTTTTGAGTTCTAAATCCAAAAGATCAAACAAAAGGGAAATTGATAAAAAGAAATTATCAAGTTGTACTTAGAAGATCTAGCTATTGCTCAAACAGAAGCAGCAATCAACTGTCAACCTCTCTCTCTCTCTCTTGATTTTACATTATTAATAATAAAGATAGAGCTTTTAAGGATGACTTCTACCTAAGTCCTTAATAAATTGAGTGTATATGAGATGCAAGAAACGAGTGCCTAAGTTCATAAATCATCTTCCTTGAACTTAGCCATCTTGGCAAGCTCATCCACGGCTTCAACCAAGTGATCGAGTCGAGCCACAAACTCAATAAGCAATGAAGTGAAGGTGGCGAGTGACAAGGACGCAGTGCTCTCTAGTGCCTTCATCCTAGGCAGTAAATCCAACCCAACGCTGCCTTCTTCAAAGTCATCCACCTCTCTTGATGGCCACGAATATAGCCTTCTCTGTTGCTTCTTCATTGCCTCATGGTAAGACTCAGTTGCAGCTGCCACCGGTGCCGGCAAAGTCCCATTCTCTGCCGGCATCTCCTGGCCACCATTTCCATCCCCATTGCCATCGCCATTGCCGCTGCCTTGGTCGGCCGCGAAGGGAGCGGAGAGGATAGATGACAAATTGTAAGAGAGCTGCTCAGAGAGTGGCTTGGTATTGGTATTGTTATCGACAAGAAAGTCATGTCCTGATGTGAGAAGGTAAGAGTGCATGTCTATAGCCCTTTGGAGGCGCACTGTAGAGATATGGACCCTCTTCAATAGGGATGGCCTATGGGTTCTCTTCATGTTCATTATGTCCTTTCCCAGGCTCTTCACTAGTTCTGCTGCTTGGCTACTTGCTTCTTGAATCTCTGATTGAAACGTAATCTTGAGGTTATAGGGTGCCTGGTGGGAAAAAAAGGTAAACACCATTAAATCATTAAGAATCATCATCTAGATTGATAGAATTGGAATGAAATTTTAAAGAATGAGAATCACTTGGTTCAACTAGTCCACCATTCACAGGTGGGGGAAAGCAGAATGAAGATATACTTGATAATATATATTTAGTATAGTGATTATTCTGTGGGTGAAGATTGAGAATGATTGATTATTCTGTGGGTGAACAGAATATATTTGTGGTTGATGCTTCTCTCAAATCTCATTCATGGCCATGGAAGCCTTTCTGATCCAGTTGGGACTTAGGTGACCGTTACTAGGGAACATAAGCAACATTCTCCAACCTTAATTAGTTTCTCATCCAATTGAGAAATTTTTTTGTTGAAAAGTGAAATCCATCAAATTGGCCTCTATTAGAGAGAGTGAGAGATAGATGTGCATCATGCACGATGGGCTACTTCTACACTCTCGACAAAAAAACATTCCAAGCCTAAAGCCCATATAAGCTTTTCAAATTGGTATAATTCAGACCTTAACTGTTGTATCTGAAAGGACCCTTGAAACATTCTCTAAGTGCATAATTATATTAATTTGGGTCGTCTACCTAAATTACTAAAGAAATGAAATAACTCACTTCCCCTTTAGGATTCACAAATGCCCTCCTAAGTTATAGTATTTACAAAAATATCTATTTAGATTCCATTTCTTTGGCTGCAACACGGACAGCAGCTAAATTTTGTTCATAGAGAGAGAGAGAGACCTGTATCTCAGAGTGAAGGACACCGTGAAGGGCCATCACTTCGTAGGCGCAGAACCGGAGAACGGAGGCTACTTTTACATATTCCGACCAAGGGTAGAAGAAGTGCCTGAACCTGCCGTGCGGCGGCTCCCACTTCGCTGAATTCGCCTGAGATATGAAGTACAATACTTAGAAGTAAGTAACCTCACAATCTGTATAGTTCAGTACCATTAGCTCCATCAAGTTTGCAAACAGTACTTACCAGAGACTCAATCTTTGCTGATGAGTTCAGAGTAGCTTTACACCCCTTATAAGCAGGCTCATCAGGAAACTCATCCATAACAGTCTTTGAGAACTCAGGATGATCAGATCCATCATCTTTCAAATATTTCTTCACACATTCTGAGATGTAACACAAAACAAAACTAAGAAATGAGATCCATAATAGTCCATCAGGATTCAGTATCATATATAAATTTTAAGGGAAATTGTCTAGGTTTCAAAGATGGATGACCTTACCTTCAAGAGAATCAGCCACAGCATCAAATTGTTTAACCAACTCCTTGTGGAGTCTCTCTCCAGCCCATGAAGGACACACAAAGACATTCACAAAAACTGCTACAAACCCTCCGATACCAATTGAATATAACCGATCCATCGCAGTCCTCACTGGGGTCCCAATCCGATACCCAGAAATTACTATCAAACAGAAGGTGAAGAGTATGACTCTGAATCCATACTCGTATGGAACCAAGGATGGCCACTGCTTCATGAACGATGTCACAGCTCCTGCACAACCAGAGATTGACAAGTCAACTTAATATCTCCCAATACCCATATCACATTACAATTTACATGCATGAACATACGTAATTACCCATCAAGAAGATGCTGAAACCGATGATTATAGGTTCAGCAACATGGCCGGAGCACAGAGCCACCTGGATGACGGCAACTGAAAAGATTCCGGCAAGTAAGCTTCCCAGTGCCCGGTTCAATCCTCGGTTAAACGTCGCTCCTGATACATAATTTAGGATCATAAACAAATTTCACCATTAGGAGTTATAGAATTATAGTCTCACATTAGTTTGGTGCCGCTATCTCCACCTAATGTTTTAGGGTTTTGGGTTAAAACCCTCTAGTATGATATTAGACCCGATATCTCTTTGTTATCCTCCTTAGGTTGTCCATCCACATGTAGAGTCAGTCCATCCACATGTAGAGTCAGAAAGGCTGAAGCTACACGTGATGGGAGTATTGAGATATTGGGAGCTATAGAGATTTTTCCATCTCAATAATTAATTTGCTCAGATGGGGTTTTCATATACTTGAGGAGTTATCTCTAGATGAATGTGTATGTGTATGTATATGTGCATGTATGTACATACCAACAGTATATTCGAACATAATGGCGACAGTGAGGATGGACCATATGATGCTGGTGCCGAATACTTCATAAGGTGCTTGGAAAAGTATGAGCAAGGACACAAGGAGAACAGCAAGGCCCACCTTTATTGAGAATGTTACTCTGTTGGGGTCTTCTTTGCAGAATTCCCACACAGACTTTATCCATTCTTTGATGAAGAAGCCAACTCCCGCTGATTTCTTCCCTGTTTCCGGCTGTTTTACTTTCGACGATGCTGGACAAATGTCGATCTTGATGCTACCCTTTTTGCCATTCATTCTCCAATATTAAGATGGTATAAAATTTCTTACCTCGGCCCTCTCCTCTGAGAGATGTTATACAAAGAACTCTGATTGAATTCTCAAGCTAAACAGGAAAAGAATTAGGCAAGGCCAGAGTTAGAGAAAATAGTTGAGATTATGAGTTAAAGTTCAGTTTTCCAATGAAGAACTGTGAGGAGTATGTGATTATAAAGAGTGGCGATGGCTAAGTTGGGTGATGCAAGTAGGGGGAAAGTATGAACAGACTAGACAGTATGTGATAAACAGAAGAATAATTAAACTTAAAAATAAATGGATAATTAAATATATATATTTTTTAGGAGAAGATAGAATGAGAAAATCAAGGATAAGAGATGCCTAAACCCAATAATGCTAAATGGAAGAAGAATTAGAATCCAATGATGCAACGGGACATAGTTTGTTTGTGTTGTCTCAGCAAGAGCTAAGCAAAGCAGATCATGTAGCCAGGCCTTCCTACCCAAGTCTAAAATCTGCAAAGGGAAGCTTAGGTTGCACCAAGGAAAAGCCCACAGATATATACCCGTTTCACTCTAAATTCATTTCAGCAGGTTCTAGCATGGATACATGATAAAACTCTGAAAAATGGTTAGAAAGGTCAACATTTTAGGGTTAGAAAAAGAAAGGAAAGCATTAATACAGGTGGTGGTATTATTCTTGTTGTCTGCCGTAGTTGATTGTGTATACATTCTGCTAATAGATTCTAGGTCTAAAAGACATTCTGAAAACAAGAAAATGGAGAAAATTTAAAATTCAGAAAGTGTTTTATACACAAAATCTATTCTGATAATACATATCAAATTCAACCTCATTTGCACTCAAAATTTTTAATATGTTATCCACGTCACCCTCCACTCATAGCTCGAATAGTGACTCATATATTTCTCCATTTTTGTAAGATAAAAGATTTAAAAGGTGATTGATTCTTTAGAAATTTTACACCAAATGGGGAGGAGTCCACGACATATGATAGGCCTCATGATTGAATAAGCCATTGAATTTGCAAGTGGACAATAGATAGGGTACTGCCATTTTGTCCAATCAGAGCAGATCCTTTATGGATCAATGCCTCAAACTCACATTAATGTTCTGGATGATACATCACGGATTGAGTATTGACAGAAAGTTTTCCTTTTAAAATTTTAGTTTAAGTGTTTCCCACGATGACATTGTTGTGGAAAGGAATCTGTATACCACACCAATAGTGCTGCAAGAATAATGTCATCCACAGAATAAGAGAGAGAGAGAGTGGATCTCATGACTCATTATGTAAGAGAGTGTATGATACAATCTACATTCTGTGTCTTGTGCACGTCTTTTTACCTTAATTTTAATAAGGGGAAAGCAATAGCCAATGAGATACATTTCTAGACAGTTTCTATGAGATAAGAATCCATGGAGGATTCTATGCCTCAACAGTGAAAATGAATCTCTAGGTAGTGAACATGAGTGCTAGCTACAATGGCTTCATCACGTACGAATTATGGAAGGAATTTAAAAAAAAATAAAAATTAAGACAACTGTACTTGGTGAATCATAACTCATAAGAGACCTTTTGTGACGACTCAAAAATACGGAAAATAACAAACCCGCTTGGGAGATCGGTGAGAGTGTCAAACTTTAGTCCCACATCGTCTAAGGAGAGATACTAAGTTAGTTAATAATCTCCAGCCTCCTTAATATGTCACAACGTTTTTTAAAGTTTTAAAGCCCACGGGCCAAAAAGGACAATATTGTGTAAGGTTAATGGGACCAAGGCATTACAAATGGTATCATCCACACAGTGTGTAAAACCACAATATCTCAAAAATATGGCAAGTACCAAACCTTGAGGTCCTCCTAGGCTTCACTATGACTAGTAAAGCATAGACCATCACTATCTACAATGTCATGGCAAGTACCAGACCTTGAGATCGTGTCCTCCTAGGCTTCACTATGACTGCTAAAGCATAGACCATCACTATCTACAATGTCGTGGCCCACTCACATATTGCCAATGATAAATAGTGAGATGTGACACTTCATTAGACATAGGGAAGAGTCTAGTTTTTCCATATGACTTATAGGCTTCACAATGCATAGTAAAGAGTTATGTTTCACTAGTTTTCACATGGTCCCACACTCCCACCCATGTAGTGTCATGTGATAGATAGCGAAGCATACTAGTCGTTATGTATAGTGAGGTTTAATCTTTTCCTTAGCATAAAAATATATATATATATATATATATATATATGATTCTTCATGATGACAAGCAATTAAGCATCCATAATTTCCCACTATCAAAAGCAAAGATTGCATTATTAACCTCTCAATATACTTGTAAGTTGTAAGGTAAACTAAGACAATCATGGTTTTAAGATTCAGAGTCGAATTGATTGAATTGGCTCATTCGAAATCAAGATTTTAGATGATTCCTATAAGGATTCAACCATATTTTGAACTGCTCATGATTCATGTTTGATCTCCATTTTTTGCGATTGTTTCAGTTTTAAAGTCAGTAAAAAAAAAAAGAGTGAATTTTACCTCTTATAGCAAGACCCTCAAACTTATTGAAATAATAATAAAAAACAAAAAAAACCCAAAAGCCTGATTCCTTTTTTGCTGTCTTGTTGGGTTTCCTGGTTGGTTTTTTCCCAAAGGTCAGACATGAATGACACCAACTCTAACTAGACTGTTGAATCTTTGAACCATGAATAGGGTATTGTATGAGACAAAAAAATAAAAAATAATAATATTATGCAGTTATGCAATCGTGTTAGACGATAATTACAAAAAATATTTTTAAGTTTGAAACTTTTTAGTTTGGAAGTAGATAGGCTCTTCAAGGAATGAACCAAGCAAAGCATTGACTTCCATCTCTCTCTCTCTCTCTCTCTCTCTCTCTCTCCACGTAAAGGATCACCATACAAATGGGCATCAGAATTCTGATGGTGTTGCTCTTACAAAATTTATTACATTTGACGCAACCAAAATGCTTGATTTCTTTGCTAGCTGTACAGAATTATTCATATTCTTACTTGGAAAGTGCAAGTTATATGTACAATATAAATCTAGTGGTTGTGTTAGAACTTAGAATACATCTCTCTGGTTGCATGGAAGAATAATTTCCAAACCCAATCATGTAAAGCTTTCCGAAGACAGAAATGTTAAAATATGATATCAGGATCAAAGCTTGTATTAATGGCATCTGGTTCTTGAGAATTAAGCCATCATCTGCAATCAGATATCTTTAACAGAAGCGCAAGACTACCAAGTATAACAGAATTAAAGGAAGAACATCAGACAAAGATTTTTCTGGCTAAGGCAAAAGATTTCTTTCATATCTGAATAGAATGTGATTCATCTTCAGTTGTGGAAATAATAGCTAATCCAATTCCATGGTGTGTCAGACAAAAATGGATGGTGGTTAATTCATATCTTCAAAGAATCTCATGGGTAATTTCCCACTGCTACAGGGAAGTAAACATGGTTGCTGATGGCTTAGCCAAGAAAGCCACTGTTAGTAGATCTGAGATTTGGGATGTTCATGCCCCCTTCTTTTGTTCGGGAGGAGTTAACGTGGGATGCTCAAGATCGGATAAGGATCCGAATTTATTAACGTTTTTACTATTAGGTTTCTGGTATAGTTTGGTTGTTCTCATCCCCTATGTTGATGGTAATATGCCGAAGGTGGAGGGTAGAGGTTTCATCTTTAGGTTTTTTTTTTTTAGTCATTCAGGGATGCCTATGTGGACTTTAATCCTGTACATGGTTTTAAGTATCGGTGCGTATCGTGCCGTATCGGCCGATACGTACCCGTATCGATAGGCATCAGCACGATACATACCGATATGCTACGGGGAATTTTGGGCCTCTTTTTATGTATCGGCGTATCATACGTATCGTATCGTGTCGTACTGTATCAGTACCGATACGTACGATACTCTACGATACGAACTTTTGAAAATCTGAAAATTCCCGAGAGTATCGGTACGTATTGGTACCGTATCGGTACGTATCAAAGGTATCGTGCAGTATCGAGCTGTATCATACCGTATCGGTACGATACGGCTACTTTAAGTGTGAATTTTTTGTTGTTTGAAACAAACACTTCGCACTCTCACCAACAGTTTTCTAGATTTTTTATATGTTATGTAAAAACAAGTGTTCTACAACTTCCATGGAAATTTTTTATTTTTCTCAAAAAAATATATATTTTTTAATTTTTTTATTGTGAAATTAATTTTTTTAAAAATCCCCAAAATTTTTTTTTTTCAGAAAATTTAGTTTATTCAACTCTTAAAAATAATGTCATAACTTATAATTACTAAATACATGATTTCAAACTAAACCCACATTTTTTCCCCCCCAAAAAGTGAGGGTTTCAATTTTTTTTTTATTTCTTAGATCTACTCAAATATATTGGTCCACACTTTGTTGATTTTTTATATGTTCTTTAAAAACATTTAATCTACAACTACTATAAAAAAAATTTAATTTTTCTACGATGAATGGGAGACCCACTACCATAAATATTTCGACTAGGGTAAATATTGTGCCTATATTCGACAAATGCAGAATATCATCGTAGTTGCTCCTATTGAAGAAGAAGGTCCTAGCTAAGGATTTGAACCACCACGATACTCTTCACGGCACTCATCACAGTGGCAATGACAATGAGGAAAGAAAAAACTGTAAGAAACTCAAACCTCATCATTTTGAACATTTTCAACTCAATATATTTGTCCATCAATACGATACCCTCTACTTAAGTATTTATGCATTCTACATGTTATATATATATAGCTTTTTTTAACTATTTTTTTTATGCAAAAGTGTATAAAAATGTGTTCCCTATCTATTTATGTGCGTATCTTTAGCGTATCTTAGCGTATCTCCGATACGATACGATACCCTCCGATACGTATCTTAATTTTGACCGATCGATACGGCGACTGATACCGATACCGGTTCCTGTATATTCCTTGAGCATTAAAAAAAATTATGATTTTTTTGGGGGGGGGGGCGCGGAGTGGATGACGATGTTAATTTAGTTTTTCATACATTTCAGATCCAGATTGTAATCAAATTTTATTCACAGCTTATTCGGTTCCAATTTGACACCGTTAATATTGGTCATATCAAGTTGTGTTATGTATTTAGTTTTTAATTCGGAGTTCTGTGTTCAAGTTGTTACTTTCCTACATAGCGGAGTTGTCAAATCTCATTCCTCTTTTCACAAAAGTAGGTTGGGTGATCAATTATCTTGGTGGTGGATGGAATGCATGTAGGACGCTTTGACTTGACTGATCTATATAGTATGTCAGGTAAATAGTTGGTACCTTATTATAATCTGTCGTTATAAGCATGTGGTTGATCTATATTGGTGCATCAGGTTAACAGTCAACACTTATATAACTAATCATTACCCATCAATCTTTTTGCATGGATCCTTACGCTTGTCGTTGCTTGGAATCTTCATGTATCCGACCCCATTAAATTTAGATAAGGTTTTAATATTGTTCTCGTATTGATCATATCATGTCAATTCCAGTTTTTTTTTTTTTTTTACACACTTTTTTCCCTTCATTCCCATTTTCCAGGTGTAAGGGTTTTCTCTCATAATATATACAACTCACAACTCACTTTGAATACTTCCACTGGTTGTGAATTGTGATTGAAAGAATAATTTCTGACCCATAAATACTGAAAAGCCTTGATAACAGAAGATTAGAAATGCTTTCTTTGAAAAGAAAAACATATCAAGATAAAAGACTTACGTAAGTGGCATCATGTTCTGGGGAAGATCCCTGATCACCTGAAAGCATTTCTCTCCTCATATGCGAATATCATCCTACTAGGACTCGTTTGTCTCCACCTCAGCCACATAATGAAGAAGCATATTAATAATGTTTCTCAAATATACAGAAAGGTTTGAGGAATCAATTAATGAATTCCAATCCGATTTTAAAACCTTCCAAAAAATCGCCAACTTAGAAGAACTTGGAGCCTTCTCAACTAAAAAGTTTTTGGTGCCTTGGGCAAAAACTTTGGGACCACCCAATCTCCAAACTACTCCTATAGTTCTACCTAATTATAAGTAGGATTATCTCCTTTAGAATGTAGCCTCAACTAAACTAGTATACCACTACTCTCACTGTGCAATGTCTATTCTATAATTCCGTCAAGAGAATATTATAGGCGTACCCGGTGGATGAGGCTCCCTGCATATGTGAAATCCAAGGTAAGGATGTGAATTTGTAACCGAAATCGTTTATCGAAACCGAATCGATCCATTTACACCGAAACAGCAAAACCGTTTAGTAAATGGTGCGGTTATAGTTTCAAGTTTTAGATCGATTAGCTAAACAGGTCGAGTCGGTTTTAACCATGGAACCCGTTGGTTTCAAACAGAATTGAAACCATTTAAACCATTTAAACCGATCACTGTGTAATGTCTATTCTATAATTCCGTCAAGAGTATTATAGGCGTACCCGGTGGAAGAGGCTCCCACATGTATGAAATCCAAGGGGCGAAAACTACGCAGCCTTTAAAGAGACAAATTTTTATAATTCTATTTTAGCTTTCTACCAAGAAAATGCAAGATATCACCTGGGTAATAACTAATACAAAATCCATCTTCCAAATGAAGAATTTTTGCTTTCTTTGGTTTTGAAAAAAAAAAAAAAAAANTAATAATATTAATTAAAAAAAAAAAAAAAAACCCAAAGCCTGATTCCTTTTTTGCTGTCTTGTTGGGTTTCCTGGTTGGTTTTTTCCCAAAGGTCAGACATGGATGACACCAACTCTAACTAGACTGTTGAATCTTTGAACCATGAATAGGGTATTGTATGAGACAAAACCCTTTTAAGTATAGAGAAATACAAAAAAATAAAAAATAATAATATTATGCAGTTATACAATCGTGTTAGATGATAATTACAAAAAATATTTTTAAAGTCGAAAATTTTCACTTTGGAAGTAGATAGGCTCTTCAAGGAAAGAACCAAGCAAAGCATTGACTTCCATCTCTCTCTCTCTCTCTCTCTCTCTCTCTCTCTCTCTCAAAGGATCACCATACAAATGAGCATCAGAATTCTGATGGTGTTGCTCTTACAAAATTTATTACATTTGACGCAACCAAAATGCTTGATTTCTTTGCTAGCTGTACAGAATTATTCATATTCTTACTTGGAAAGTGCAAGTTATATGTACAATATAAAGCTAGTGGTTGTGTTAGAACTTAGAATACATCTCTCGGGTTGCATGGAAGAATAATTTCTAAACCCAATCATGTAAAGCTTTCCGAAGACAGAAATGCTAAAATATGATATCAGGATCAAAGCTTGTATTAATGGCATCTGGTTCTTGAGAATTAAGCCATCATCTGCAATCAGATATCTTTAACAGAAGCGCAAGACTACCAAGTATAACAGAATTAAAGGAAGAACATCAGACAAAGATTTTTCTGGCTAAGGCAAAAGATTTCTTTCATATCTGAATAGAATGTGATTCATCTTCAGTTGTGGAAATAATAGCTAATCCAATTCCATGGTGTGTCAGACAAAAATGGATGGTGGTTAATTCATATCTTCAAAGAATCTCATGGGTAATTTCCCACTGCTACAGGGAAGTAAACATGGTTGCTGATGGCTTAGCCAAGAAAGCCACGGTTAGTAGATCTGAGATTTGGGATGTTCATGCCCCCTTCTTTTGTTCGGGAGGAGTTAATGTGGGATGCTCAAGATCGGATAAGGATTCGAATTTATTAATGTTTTTACTATTAGGTGTCTGGTATAGTTTGGTTGTTCTCTTCCCCTATGTTGATGGCAATGCCGAAGGTGAAAGGTAGAGGCTTCATCTTTAGGTTTTTTTTTTTTAGTCATTCAGGGATGCCTATGTGGACTTTAATCTTGTATATTCCTTGAGCATTAAAAAAAATTATGAATTTTTTTTTTTGGAGGGGGGGTGGCGGAGTGGAATGACGATGCTAATTTAGTTTTTCATACATTTCAGATCCAGATTGTAATCAAATTTTATTCACAATTTATTCGGTTCCAATTTGACACCGTTAATATTGGTCATATCAAGTTGTGTTATGTATCTAGTTTTTAATTCGGAGTTATGTGTTCAAGTTGTTACTTTCCTACATAGCGGAGTTGTCAAATCTCATTCCTCTTTTCACAAAAGTAGGTTGGGTGATCGATTATCTTGGTGGTGGATGGAATGTATGTAGGACGCTTTGACTCGACTGATCTATATAGTACGTCAGGTAAATAGTTGGTACCTTATTATAATCTGTCGTTATAAGCATGTGGTTGATCTATATTAGTGCATCAGGTTAACAGCCAACACTTATATAACTAATCATTACCCATCAATCTTTTTGCATGGATCCTTATACTTGTCGTTGCTTGGAATCTTCATGTAACTGACCCCATTAAATTTAGATAAGGTTTTAAATATTGTTCTTGTATTGATCATCTCATTTCAATTCCAGTTTTTTTTTTTTTTTTTTTTTTTACACACTTTTTTCCCTTCATTCCCATTTTCCAGGTGTAAGGGTTTTCTCTCATAATATATACAACTCACAACTCACTTTGAATACTTCCACTGGTTGTGAATTGTGATTGAAAGAATAATTTCTGACCCATAAATACTGAAAAGCTTTGATAACAGAAGATTAGAAATGCTTTCTTTGAAAAGAAAAACATATCTAGATAAAAGACTTACGTAAGTGGCATCATGTTCTGGGGAAGATCCCTGATCACCTGAAAGCATTTCTCTCCTCATATGCGAATATCATCCTACTAGGACTCGTTTGTCTCCACCTCAGCCACATAATGAAGAAGCATATTAATTATGTTTCTCAAATATACAGAAAGGTTTGAGGAATCAATTAATGAATTCCAATCCGATTTTAAAACCTTCTAAAAAATCGCCAACTTAGAAGAACTTGGAGCCTTCTCAACTAAAAAGTTTTTGGTGCCTTGGGCAAAAACTTTGGGACCACCCAATCACCAAACTACTCCTATAGTTCTACCTAATTATAAGTAGAATTATCTCCTTTACAATGTAGCCTCAACCAAACTAGTACACCACTACTCCCACTGTGTAATATCTATTCTATAATTCTGTCAAGAGAATATTATAGGTGTACCCGGTGGATGAGGCTCCCTGCATATGTGAAATCCAAGGTAAGGATGTGAATTTGTAACCGAAATCGTTTATCGAAACCAAATCGATCAATTTACACCGAAACAGCAAAACCGTTTAGTAAATGGTGCGGTTATAGTTTCAAGTTTTAGACCGATTAGCTAAACAGGTCGAGTCGGTTTTAACCATGGAACCCGTTGGTTTCAAACAGAATTGAAACCGTTTAAACCATTTAAACCGATCACTGTGTAATGTCTATTCTATAATTCCGTCAAGAGTATTATAGGCGTACCCGGTGGATGAGGCTTCCACATGTATGAAATCCAAGAGGCGAAAACTACGCAGCCTTTAAAGAGACAAATCTATAATTCTATTTTAGCTTTCTACCAAGAAAATGCAAGATATCACCTGGGTAATAACTAATACAAAATCCATCTTCCAAATGAAGAATTTTTGCTTTCTTTGGTTTTGAAAAAAAAAAAAAAGAGTGAAAAAATCACTTAAAAAAGCAATTGAGACAAGAGACAAGTGAGGTCAAATTTAGTCAAAGAATGGGTAAATTCAAAATATTAAAAAAAAAAAAAATGAATGCCAAATTCTCAAGAATGAGGATACAGTGGCAATCATCCTCCTGTCACCACCCACTAAAAGAACAAAGGAAGATCAGAAAAGAATTATCAACTTGGAATATTGATTTCACTCATAAGGGCATTCTCTATCCCATAGCCATAGCCACCACCGTTGAATTTGGATCTCCTGTCTCCTCAGGCAAGGGGCTTAACATAGTTCCCTATCCTTTTTTGGCGAAACAGCTTCCTCATCCTAGATAGCTTATCCTTGCTCTGTTTCTTTCTTCTTTCTTTCTGTTTGTGCGGTAGATTCCGTTGCCTCTCATACGCACCTTGCCAGAAAATCTCACCACTTAATGGCCACAGCCACCGCTGAGTGGGATGGTCAGAATCTGATTCTTCACCCAAGTTCTCATCCATGCCCTTTAGAGTAGTGGAATTTTTTTTTGTGTGTGTGTACAACAAAGGGGTAAGAGGACCTTGACTCGTTCCATAATCTTCCCATACCTTGAGAACATGACAAACTCAAGGCAGGACCGAGTTGGCAAAACCCAGCTGTGCATGATAGACCATGTGTCCCCATCCTTTGGCATAGGTGGCAAGGAATTCCAATCTTCTTTCTTCAGACCATACACCCTTCGAAGAGCCTTAGAAACTGCATATCTTGGCAAGAAAACATAATTCAGTGGATTTTATTCAAGCATGAGAAAGGAATTGATAGCTTAGAGATTCCAGAAATGGAATTAACAAGTGAGATAATGGTGTTCCCCCCCTCCCTGCATTTTTTTTATTTTTTTACTAATGACGAGTATCTAGGTCTTCGGCCTAACTAGTCCCACGGGTTCATACAAACCCCACAATTGCAGGAATCAGATCGTACTAGAATTGAATACAAATCATTCAACTTTCACTGAAAACAGTGAAGAGCACTAAACAACCCCATGTGAGTGGCCCCAAGAAGATAAGAGGAGTCGAATTCAAAACCCCACGCTTCCTGAGGCGAAGGTCCTTTTTCAATTCAACTACCCAAATAAAATTTTCACAAGCATAAGAAAAAAAAAAAAAGTTCGATCCACGCAGTGATATCTAGATTGATGTAGAAGAATTAGATGAAGCCATATATTTTATTTATTTATTTATTTGAGGTATTGATTGTAGTACAAAAACCATTAATTGCAAAGACAATGGAAAAAACTCCCTATTTTGAAAACCAAATGACTAAGATAGGCATCCCAAATTTAAGATGTGATCTCAATATTGAGGTCAAAGGTTATCTATTCAATGGTCAGATACGCCAACTCAATAATCCCCACAGCCAATCTATACACTTCAGATGGAAAGTTTTCACCCACGTTTCTGATTAAAGATGCTAAAGCCCCTAAAGGTATACAAATTGCATAAGACCAAAAACATATGGATACAAGAAGGGATGGGAAGCATGAGAGCGGGAGAGAAGTAAGGAAAAAACAGATGTCCTTTTGACCCTTGAAAAGTAAAAAAGATGAAGTATTTGTATTGTTAGTTGTAGAACATCAAATAATCTACCAATGTCCATGCCATATTTTTTTGTATCTTATTTTTTTAAAAGAAAATATGAAAATTTTCTTCAGCACGAACATTCAAAAATTTGGAGTATGGCCATGAAGGATGCAACTATACTTACCTACAATTGCCAGCATTTATTGCATCACAGAAGGACCAAAAATCTTGTCGCAATATGTTCCTAGGATCCTGGTCCATAGAAACCCAAAAGTAGAGGGGGTCACCGTGCCTCTGGGCTTCAATGGCTTCCAGCAATGCCTTTTCAGCAATGTAAGATAAAGAAATCTGTGCAAGACAACTTTATCATCAGCAACAAATAATCCAAATAGAGATACAATATACCACAACAAAATGCTTAATTTTAGAAAAGAGAACTGCTTTGGGATAACTACTATGAGGTTTTGCACTCAAGAGATTTATAGATTTATATTTTGAAGTCCATCCTAAGTTGAAGTGTGCATGTGTTGTATGTAAGATTTCTAATTAAGTGGGTTAACATAGTTTAAAATTTGTTTTTAAAATTGGTTTAGTGATATTGATTAAAGATGAAGTAAGCAGAAAGAATCCAATATGATAAGTGATCTCTATGGAGATATTGGATTCTATTAGCACACCTTAATGGTATGAAATATATATTACTATGTGTGGACCTAAGGTATTGTTTCCTTAATGGGAAGGAAACCCTAATTTTCGTACAGGGTTGGTCCCTACCCTCACCCCTATATATAATTGTCACTGATCCATTAAGTAAAAGCTAATGACCTAAAACAAAAAGGAAAGAAGGTAGACCAAACTAACATTGATCATGTTATACAAGGAGCATACGAGAAGAGATTTGAGGAATTATCATTCTATAGCCATAGATTCAGGTATACTTAAAACATGGCTTTGTAGTGTTTATCGTGCATACTTATCGATCTCTATGAGTCATTTCTGCATTTATTTTCAATCACTATAAGTTTCCATAATAAGTTCTCTTTTCAACCGATTTTGAAATAGGACAAAGTTTTCTTGAGCTACATGATAACTTGACTGCATAGATCTAACAAAGGAGACTTCCCACCCCTAACCCTCCCCCAGAATATATGAAAATTAATGATTCTCGTACGAGAACCACTGTTAGCAAAAACGCGTTTAAAACTTTGTTTTAAACACGTTCTCATTTTTTACCGTTTGAAACACGTTTTCCCATTATGCTTTTCAAAGATACTTAGAAAAACAGCAAACAGAAAATCATTTCCGTTATAAACACGTTTAAAACGCATTTAAACACGTTCCATTTTTTAGCGTTTTTTAAGACTTAACTTGTTGAACATAATGTCTATTTAATTGACCATATTTCTCTCTCCCAAATTTTGATCCACCTGATTCTTTCACCGACTTGAAGCTAACTCAATGGCCTATATTTCTCATGTTATCACCTTCAACTCAATATCAATGTATGGATCCCGAAATTGAGATACAAAATGATACATTTGCTGAAAATGTTTTTAAAGTGATGACTACTAATTCAAATTGAACATACATTACTCCAATAGTGTGTTGACTCTGTTGACAACAATGAACAACATCATAGCCAAGTCACATTGCTCAATAAAACTTGGACATGTGTGGTGTATGAATTTAGAATTAGTAGCGGATGATATTCAATTATATGTCATGAAACTTGTAATGAAACATGAGATATATATGCATTAGTGTTGAATACTATAGTTATTTTGAACATTAGATGCAAATATTAATGTAATATTTCCTTAATTTATACGAGTATAGTACCATTTTTTTGATCTCATTTGTTTAAAATCCACACGTCTACAACCCGTACCATCCATTTTCCCTTTTTTCCGTTCTCTTTTTTTTTTTTAATTCGTAATTGAATCATCATTCGAAAAATTTTTACCTTGTTTAAAAACCCATTACCGCTCTTTTTCTTTTTTTCCTTTTTTTTTTTTTTTTTGGGCCCGTCCCATTGTTAATGACGAGAACCTGATCCACACCTCCCCCCTTTGAACGGCCTGGATGCCTCGTGGTGAACAGATTCCTATTCACTGGATTCAGCTAATTTAAAGACAAAATAAAGAAGTAGCATGGATTTTGCTAAACACATTTTATTGATCTTCACTTGATTCTATCATTTAATCCTAATTTCCTTTTCTTTCCCTTTATGATAGATCAAATAGAACCATCAAAATTGTCCACGTTTAATTAGGACCATCCGTTTAATAATCATGGTAGCCAAATGATAGATAAATCAATGCCTTTCAGCATGCTACAGAATCACATTAAATGATGGACCCCTGCACGTATATTTTTCCACAAGTTTGTTTTTTTCTTTACTTCATCCATCATGCAAGTGGAAATAAAGTAGTGTTTGGAAATAGTTCTCAATTGAATTTGTTTTTATTTGAATTCCAAATTTGAGATTCTTTTTCAGTTTATTGTCTAATCATATTTTTGGTTTTAAGAGGCTGAGGAGAATTTTTTGTTACAAAAAGTTTATATTTCTTTTTCAAATGAAGGAAATAGTAACAAAAATTTTTTTTTCCATGCAATATCTGCTAATAATTTGAAAAAATTGTAGTATTTGGTATGTGATAAATGGTAACCGTGAGAAGATATAGGAAATAGGAATTACCAAATTGTTTAAGATTCTATTAACAATTTTCATTAAAAAAAGTAAGTTAATAAATAAATAAAATTTTTAACAACTTCGACTACTTAATGTCTTAATGATTCTGATTTTGTTTCAATAGCCAATAGGGTAGTCCGCAAGGCTAAGCCTTATTAGTTTATAGCTAATTTGGAGTTAATGTATCTTAACTTTGCTTTTTAATTAATGTTTGTTTTTATTTTTCCTTAAAAAAATATTTTTTGAAAAACTCATTTTTAGTGCATGTTTTAAATAACTTCTGACAATTAAATAGGTAACAATAAAAAATAGATACATAATGTTTTAAAAAACCCCTAAAATTAAAAATCCCAAATGGAAAATCAATTCTAGATCGGTCCAAATACTCAACTTAAAGGTTCGGTCTGTTCAACCATGGCCCTGAATAACATAAACCCCCTATCCCAGCCCTGTGGATAAAAAACTTAAGTTGGTTAAGAGGCAATCCCCCAAAAAAAACCATTTCTACACGTTTTCATTTTACGAAATATAAAACAATCTCAATTTGTGTCCAAGTAATTTTTTTTTTAAACTAATCAAGTAAAAAAAAAAAAAAAAGAAAGAAGGAGAAATTCATGTCCCCAATAATTTTTCCAAGGCCAAAACATTCTCTGTCTCTTTGAGATTTTGAAGAATCAAAACTTTCTCCGTCTCCTTGAAACTTTGAAGAATCAAAACATTCTCTTTCTTCTTGAAACTCTAAAGAATTGAAGTGGTAAAAGATTGTGAAGAACTCTCACTTGATCCTTGCTCTCTCTCAACACTGCTGATCACTAATCTCCTTTTATCCCTGTCTCATGAATTCAGATTGAGAAACCATTTCCGTGAAGAAAAAATCCATCTCATCCTCATCCTAGTCTGTTCCAGAAATAAGTTTTCCAAACACCTATTATTACGTAAAATATAATTTTTTAACACAAAAATGGAATTTTACGATTTTGACACGAAACATACAAACGCAGCCTTAGCCCTCCGACAGGTTACAGTTGGTTCGGGCACGGACTACTTTCTTCAAGATTCCTCATTTCCCATATCCAAAGATTCTAGCCGAGACTGGTGACCTTTGTCCAGCAGTAGAAGTTACCTTGCAATCTAGAAATTACACGCAAAGGTCAAATAGAGTCTCTCCTTCATCTCAACCAAACAGAGCTATTCATTTTCAGATCAGTGGTCAACTGATCATCCATCCCTGTTTCGCTCACAAGTTTCAATCGAATCGCTTCTCTCGCTGCTCTACTGCGACTGCGACTGTCCGAGCAACGATGGGGAACCGCAGCGGTGTTCCGATTAAGGACGATCATCGCCGGCAGTCACATGAACAGCCACCACCACCACGACCTGAAGAAAAACCCTCTCCACCGAAGTGGCCCAAGCGATCTTCTCAGCATCCACCGATGATCCCCCGTCCTCTCTCCGGCATCGGTCGAGTCCTCGGACGTCCGATGGAGGATGTTCGATCCACATACATTTTTGGGCGAGAGCTCGGGCGAGGTCAGTTCGGGATTACGTATCTAGTCACGCATAAAGAAACCAAAGAGCAATTCGCTTGTAAGTCGATAGCTGCTCGTAAGCTGCTGAATCGTGATGATGTCGAGGATGTTCGCAGGGAGGTGCAGATCATGCACCACTTGACCGGCCACCGTAACATTGTGGAGTTGAAGGGGGCATTCGAAGATCGACACTCGGTGAACTTGGTGATGGAGCTCTGTGCAGGTGGAGAGCTATTCGATCGAATTATTACCAAGGGGCATTACTCGGAGCAAGCTGCCGCTGCAGTGTGTCGTCAGATGGTTACTGTTGTTCATTACTGCCACTCCATGGGGGTGATACACCGGGATCTTAAACCGGAGAATTTTCTTTTACTGAGCTCTGCCGAGGACTCGCCGTTGAAGGCAACGGATTTTGGCTTATCAGTCTTCTTCCAGCCAGGTAATAATATCTTCTTCTTCCATGGAATTTTGATTGTTGGTTGTTTGTGACTCTAGTTTATTATTTACTTGTTTCATCAAATAGCTGACAAATATCCCGCAATCAGTCACGATTATTGTTAATGAGAACCTGTTGTCACCCGTTTTGATACCACTTAATAGGGATGGGTAGAACTCATCCTCGTTAAGGAGAGGATGCCCAAGTATCTATAAGTCCCCACATTGGGCTACTCACTTCTGATGTGCTATTATTAATTCGGCCTTCCATGTGGAACCCAACAATTGTCTCGCTTTCTGATCATTGTGCTGCACTGTAACTGCAAGTTAGTAGCTTCAATGCCATAGGACTCTTCCATTTATCCCTCCAGATGTTGATAATTTACGGGGATAAATTTAGTCAAGATTCTTTCACTGTAAAGCTGGATTACCTCTCTCCTATTCTGTAGACCGGCCGGTCATGCGCTTCTTCACGAGGATGATTTGGGTTCAACGAAATGTACCGGTGGTTCGGAAGCATATGGCTTACTGGTAATTTCCCATTCCCGTCGTTGAGACTATAATGAGTAATAATTGTAGCATGCCAAAAACGGGAGTTGAGGTGCTTATACCTATACCTCGAAATGCTTGTAATTTTCTTCTTCTTCCATTGGAGAAAGATTCATATCTGGTAAAGCGTGAGTATGATGAGTTGGGTTCGTTCTACAATAGAAAGTAGAATAAGTTGACTATTAGGATAAATGTAAGAAATTTTATCGATAATTATAGTTTGCTTATCAATTTTTGGATCATATTATTCAGTGGGTTTATCAGCACCTTTGTGTTGGGGACAAAATGTGTAACCACGAGGAAGAAACCGAGCAATCAGTGCAACATGAGAAACTTAACGTGGTTCGATACGGATGCCTACATCCACTTGACAGAACCAAAGATTTTTCACTAAGCCAGAAAAACTCTCTACACCACTCTTCATCTGACAAAGTGATCTCCCTTGCTTGTGTTTAGGTTTTTCCCACAAAGAAAATATATAGGGAACTCAAAAACCCTAATCCCCACACAATTATAATTCTACCCCCATACATGTAATGGACCCAAAACCTGACTTAATTATAAATACAAGCCAAAAAATAATTATTAGACCATTATAGAATACAAGACATAAAACCCAACACTTTGTTCATTGTCAATGGCATTGCTGCATTACATTGTGATCTTGTAAACTAAAACTAACTTGAGAACAAGTGATTAATGTAGTGTATTTGTTTGGTAGCCATGAATTCGTTGCATTTAAAGTCTTGAACTGATAAGAATCCATCCTTAGCTTCCCATATATATGCTTCAGTCTCTACATGTGTATTCTACCATTTTACTGGATGTCTTGTGGATAATGAAACTCCAATAAAGAAATGAAAACTTTTCTAAAAGGGTTTATTTTATAGCATAGAAGTATATTTAATTTGAAAGGTTGATAGATAAAGAAATCATTATTTGCTGGAGGTTTTAGACTAGATGATTAATGATACTGATATATTGGGTTTGTGTGAGAAATATTTCTTCTCAAGAAATTGGTTGAAATTTAAGAATTGGAGGGGTGCTTGTGTTAGATAGACTTCGAGGGGCCTCTAAGCAAGTCTTATATTCTTTAGCAGTGGCATAGTAATAATTATGAGACATTTTAGAAAATCCCCAATAGCCAGTATGTCTTCTGACCATGGTAACAGTCCGATAAATGTATCATATCTCTACTGTTCACTGTAATATCACTGTAGACCATCCTACAAATTATAATTTGTGTGTAAATCATGCTAAAAGGTTTCATCAAGAATTACCTCCAAAGAAATGATTAATACTTGGAAGAGTTTAACTCAACTGTCAGGTAATTATGACTGTTAATTTCAGTCAGGCCAATAGCAAGCACTGTTATCAAATGCCTGAATGATTAATATTTCTTGTATTATATTTTCTGATGGCTTTAAAAATTCCATCACTGCAGGACAAGTGTTGAAAGACCTTGTTGGAAGTGCATATTATGTGGCTCCAGAAGTGTTGAAAAGAAATTATGGACCTGAGGCTGATATTTGGAGTGCTGGTGTGATACTTTACATTCTTCTTAGCGGAGTCCCACCTTTTTGGGGAGGTATTTGCTTCCTCCCTATTAGAAATGACATACATTGTGTTTAGTAACACCCAACCCTCTTCCTGGGGGTGGGCCATGTGCTAAGTAATATGGCTTGCCAGTTACGTCAATCCAGATTGTGGGATGCCTGTTGGCTGGGTGCAAATGGAAAATGGTCAATCATGACTTTCTGATTGGAAACATGGTCTCTATGACAAAAGACAAATGATTAATGTATGTTTCTTATTGTGTGGTTGGCTATATATGTCCAAGCTCTTGATTTGTAGACCATGCCCCTTTGATTGAACCCATTATCTGGGTTGATGAATTGGTATCTGCATTGTACTCATGGAAGGTAGGTTTGTTACAATGATGATCAGATCCTTGATCCGTTTCTCACTTTTCAGATGTTGGATACCACTAAACGGTGACCTAAGCAGTTTTGATTTTGTCTCCTGTTTTTGACCCTCCTACACCCTCCCCACCCCC
>NC_056562.1:36124848-36125329 GCF_013358625.1 Macadamia integrifolia
CCCCAAAAAAAAAAAATACAGAGAATGAGCAGGGTATTTTTGATGCTGTTCTACGGGGGCATATGGATTTCTCATCTGATCCTTGGCCTTCCATATCCAGTAGTGCCAAAGATCTTGTGAAGAAGATGCTACGATCTGATCCTAAGGAACGGATTTCTGCAGTTGAAGTTCTGAGTAAGCTTTCAGCCTTCACTTCACAAATACGCACAGCAATGTTACACATTGGTTCAATGGTGTTAAGTGTCTAATACATTTACCTGCACATATGTAGTATCTGCTAGCAATAAGTATAGTTTTTGATATACATCAGAATATCTACAATAATATTGTATTTGCTTTAGATAGTGTCAATGGGAACAACATGCCAACATGTCTTCAACAATCTTATTAAAAAAAATGGATAATCCACTCATGGGAGAACCCTTTCTTGCATCGGGCACTAATATATATTTTCAATGTCTAATTAGATTGGGTAACCATT